>NC_080680.1:91560156-91640156 GCF_030445035.2 Dasypus novemcinctus | reverse complement strand
GTGCAACATAAATATCTCAATACCAATAAATTATGCATAGCAATGGTGTAGTCCATAGACATCTAATAAATAGTTTTTTTCCCTAGCTCCTTCAGCTACATTCTTTATTATGGTCTTAATTTATAGTCGATGGTGATATTAAATATTGGTTAACTTTTTAGGGTGGGGAATCTACTGCACTTGAAAATATTGTATTTTGAGTAAGAATAAAACATTGTTCCAAATCATTACATTTACTGATTAAATGCTCACTGATTTTATCCATCACTGTATTCAACAATTCAAGCAAGAGTTTACTACGGTAATGCTTCAGTGGATAATATTTGGAGTAGAGTAACCATTTTAATGAGGTTCATCCAAAGAGATTCAGCAGGGAGCATTTCAGGTGTATTATGGCTTTTGTCTTGTCATGCACATCTCTATAACATTAAAGAAAAGCTACAGAGCCCCACTCATTTCAATTAAAGAAAGAAAAAAAAAGCTGAAAAAACTCATCTTTCCAGGAAAGTCTGATCAGAAAGATAGTAAGTAGAGGCAGCACTGCGTGTTTTTAGGAAACTTGAAATTAAATACCATTTCTGTAGGTTAAATTACCATCACATTTTTAACTGTCCTTATATTGATCACCCAATGGAGGAATGAGACTGAAGTCTGGTAGTTATTAGTATAAAGAGGGTCAGCTGCAGAGACTGGTACTGAGCAGAGGCTCTCATGGTAATGATGCTGCTATTTATAGATCCCCATTTCATTAGTTGCAGAGTTTCAAGGAAGAGATTTTCTCTAGGGGAAATGGATACTTGAAGTTCATTTTCTTCCTCACATTAAGGTAGAAACATGAACAACCTTCAGTACAGGACATGTGATTACAGTATTTTTGTAGGGGCAATTTGTTCCCTAAATATATTTGCAACACTAAATGCTGTAAATTTAAAACATAATTTAGGAATTCAGAAATGCTGGTTGCTATTCTGGCTGAGTGCTACTATACGAACATTGTTTTATTACCCTTCTTTCATTTTCTCTTGTAAAAATTATTAAATTTTCAGAAACTACAAAGCTGAATACAACCATGGCTATATTCCCTTTCTTTAGAGTGCTCCAAGGCTTGTGAAGGAGTTAATCGATTGTAAGAAGTGTGCAGTTCCCAAAAATATACATTCCACCCACAAAGTTTATCTGTATATATTTGTAATATAGGTAATTTGCTTTTCTTCTTGATTTCTTGACGTTTGAGTTATTTTTTTCCCTTTAAGAGAATATTTACTTAGTTAGTATTCACTTAATTAGAACTGACTGTTTAATGTTTTCTGGGAGGGTATTTATGGTATTTTCTTTGCTATATTTGCATTCCAGAAATTAAGTTCCCCTGCCATTATTCGGCGAGCCTTTCATACATTAGAATGATGAATTGAAAGCAGAAATGGGAAAAAGACTGCAATGCAATGAAAATTTAATCAGCGTCTTCTGCTGCTTTAATAAGGCAAATAATTCTTATTGGCCGCTGTGTTAAGGTTTCTAATATTTAATTCATAACAAACCTTGCATTATTCTGCAGTAGCATCGACAGCTCCACTTTGCTGCCTGCCAACAGGCAACCATAAAAACTTAAAAGCAGATGTAAATGTCTAAAACAAGGAGAATGATTAGATCTAAAGCGGTCAAAAAAACCAATATTGTGAAAGAGTTTGATGGATCTCTATTTAGTGATGCAAAAATGATATTAATTACATTCACTTGAGCAGATTTTTTTTGGACTCGGAGGTAACCTTTTACAAAATATAGCCTTTAATGCCTGACCAAAGATTCCAAAAGAAAGCAAATGTCAGTACAGTGTTGGTAATAAACTTCTTTAAACTGGACACAAACTGTGCCATTAATACTGGAAGTATCTGGTTTATATTCCTGTGCATATAAAGTCTCAGCAAATGCAGTACTGAAATTGAGCCAGTGGAGTAAAATATTTTATCTTCCATTAACCCAGTTTGAGAAAAGCAATAGCTTTTGCAGTCTCTAATATTTGTTTGAAATGCCCTGTTTTGTTTGTCATGGTATTAAAGGGAATATATGATTTTATATCCTATCTGGAATTAATGATTCTGTAATAACAGCATTCATCCTTTTGGATTACCTTCCATATTATCAAAATCTTTTGTATTAGGTTGTGTTGGGCATTAAATTTGGGCCTGCAGAAATGAACAAAAAGATATTGTTACCGATTACATATGAACAGCCTGAATCATTCAAAAGGATGTGGAGAAGAGTATTTCTATAGTGTGAAGCCAGAGAAAATGGCAACCTGCCAATGCTAGGTGCAGGCTCTTGTTACATGGAAGGGTTTGGGCCTGTTCTCATTTCTTCTTGAAATGGCTTAATTGGTGTCAGCACCCTAGGGATAAAGGCCTCTAACACTGAAATCCACACGATTCACCCTGTCTTTGCTCAGTGTAGGGAAACTGGTAACAACTGGTGGTGAATGAGGAGTGAACGGTGCTGTAACAATACTCGATGATGTTTGGGATGACAGAAATTAATACGCACTTGCTTGAAGAAAGCAATGATTAATAGCAGTGAGCACAGGAATGCTGTCCCTCCTTTTACTCCACTTTGATGGGGATTGAAAAGCAAAAGGCTGTTTTCATTCTCTGTAGCAAGCAGAGGTCACACAGAGTACATTATAGCAATTTTTCCTCTCTCGTTTTTTTATTTCATAAATATTATGATAAGCATAGATTAGATAGATTTTTTTAAAAATGAAAGCTTAAATGGATATTTTATGTCATTTAAACATTGTTGTTTATGCATAAAGAAATCACACATTCTTCTCTTCACTTGTTAGATAATTTCCCATCATGTCAGAATAATTAGTATAATTAGGAATTTAAAAAGCCTACAAACATGTAGTTGTATAATGCTGCTTACTATATTATAATTGGAATACTCAAAAGGACCTAGTTTTCTAAAGACTGTAGGGCAGGATAGGGAAAGTAATGTTACAGGAGCTTTCCCCTTTTTCTATCCCTCCCCCAGTTTTTCTCAGTAAATGTTTGACGTAAATATATTTTGCAAGGTACTTGCACTTGTCAGCAGCTTTCTAAGCCATTTGATAAAGATTCTTTATTCTACAAGAAAGCCTGAAATAACAGAACTGTACTTTGGATAATGAATTCTTCATCTGTGGAGAACTTTAAAACAAAGTACAGTGTTGGCATTTTTTTCTTTTGAGTGAGAAGGCTGATATATCTTTTGGATCCGACAGGAAGACATAAATTAATAGAGTTCTGGAGTTCAGTTTCTCATTAATAATCCATTTTGTCATGGTTCTTGGCATTGTCAGCCTAGTAGCTGGTTCATATTTTGCTGAAGGATAAAAGCAGATTATGTCTTAAGGCACAAAGTAAGAATAAAGAGTTTATCACCTTTTGGGGTAAAAATACATGCTATAAGAAAGGTATTGTTTTGCAAAAAGTTTCAATTTTTAGTTAGAAATACACTATATATATTTCTTAGATAAAGCTTTTATTTTAAGATCTGAAATGGTTCTTAGAGCCTTAGGATATTAAGTTTTAGATCATTACTTAGGGTTGCCTTTGCTGAATATTTGCATATTTCCAGGGACAGTTACAGTAGACTTAAGTCTTTTTTTTTTTGTTAAATGACAGTCATTCTTTTTTCTATGTATATAGTAATTAAAAATAGCCTCAGAAATATATTACAATATACATATATGTGTGTATACAGAATATGTGGGGGAGCAGATATGACTCAAGTGGTTGACCACCTGCTTCCCATATGGGAGGTCCTGGGTTTGGTCCCTGGTACCTCTTAAAAACAAAAACAAACAACAAGCAAGCAAACAAACAAAAACAACTCAGGGGCTCTGATGTGGCTCAGTGGTTGAGTGCCAGCTTCCTCATATGAGGTCCTGGGTTCAATCCCTGGCCCTCGTACCTCAAAAAAAAAACCCCGAATATGTGCACACACACACACAGTTTTTTTTAAGAAACAAAAACCACTGGCAATGACTCACTCCACCTGAAAATGCATATATGAATTACCCCCATGAAATGTAAGCTGCAGCATATATAAAGAACCATAGGTTTCACTGATAATAGCTGAAAATTTTAACTATGGAGAGGGAATTAAGCCTGTGTATTTTACATTAGGTTTTACTGTCTTATACAGTCCCCATGTTACAGTTTTTATAAGCCTGTTTTTATATTTTATTTTTAGAGCTCTGTAAGTTAAATACAATTATAATTCAAAAAGAAATGTGGAAAAGTCACTGTTCTTCTCTTTGGAATGATAGTTCTAGATATTTTATTACCCTGCCTACTTAACCTAGATGGGGGATCCTTGATGGCTACTGTGAAGGCTTCAGAACTTTTAACCATCTAAAAAATCCAATTAAAAAAAAAAAGCCTTATTTCTAATTTGATAATCCTATAATTACCTTTCCTATGTAGGCTCCAAACAGATTATATATAGGCAGTAAGCCTGGTCATGGGTTTTCATAAATGGCATCATTTAAAGTTGTCTGTATTTTAAAGAAATTAGTTCTTGAAGAAAATGAAATACCACATACTCTCTGAAATTTAGTAGTATGGTCACTGGTGAACTGAGATTCCATATCTGAGGACAGAAATCGAGTTGGAGGGAAATGGATACAAATATTACTAGTTTTTTTTTAAGTGTTATTATTTATATCACAAGTCTGATGTTTTCCCGTTGATTGAATTTCACAACTGGATAAATTGACCTGGCTTAGTGCTGATTTGTTTAGAAATGGAAGGAGTACATTTTTCTTTTTTCCCATTCTCTAGGGGACTGTAAACTCCTAGAGGTCAGGGTATATATATCACACAGAATGTGCTCAGTAACTCATTTTAAAATAAATAAGTGAATGCTTTTTCCACACATTTAATAGAGTACCTGATGAGTACATTAAATCTGATATTACATGCTTTCCTAATACTTTATATAGGAATTAAATTTTTTTTATTTTACAGATTTATTTTATTTATTTCTCTCCCCTTCTCCCCTCCACTGCCCCAGTTGTCCCCTAATGTCTCCATTTGCTGTGTGTTCTTCTGTGTCCACTTTTATCTTGTCAGCGGGACCGGGAATCTGTGTTTCTTTTTGTTGCATCATCTTGCTGCATCAGCTCTCCGTGTGTGCAGTGCCATTCCTGGGCAGGCTGAACTTTCTTTTGCACTGGGCGGCTCTCCTTACAGGATGCACTCCCTGTGCGTGGGGCTCCTCTACGCAGGGGACAACCCTGTGTGGCACGACACTCCCTGTTGTGCATCAGCACTGTGCGTGGGCCAGCTCCACCCTGGTCAGGGAGGACCTGGGTTTGAACTGTGGACCTCCCATGTGGTAGGTGGATGCTCTATCCATTGAGCCAAGTTCACTTCCCTTATATAGGAATTTATCTTACCTATAATAATTATAAAGTATGAGAAAACTGTCGTAGCTATTTAAGTAATTTATATGTCAAAGTAATTTGTATATATATTACTGCTCTCATTATTATCATAAATGATAGTATTTATTTTAAGAAGAAAAATCTGTGGTGAAACTCCTGTTGAAGTGTTTGGAGTTGAATATTTACCTTTGAAGTTCTTACTTTAAAACTGGGTATAATAATAAGCAATAGCTAGAAAGCACTTGGGTGTTTCCTAATAGTAGTTTTATTTTTTTTATTTTTTATTTTTTTAAAGTTTTATTTATTTATTTCTCTCCCCTCCCCCCACCCTGTTGTCTGTTCTCTGTGTCTATTTGCTGCGTCGTCTTCTTTGTCCGCTTCTGTTGTTGTCAGTGGCACGGGAATCTGTGTTTCTTTTTGTTGCGTCATCTTGTTGTGTCAGCTCTCCGTGTGGGCAGTGCCATTCTTAGGCAGGCTGCACTTTCTTTTGCACTGGGCGGCTCTCCTTATGGGGCGCACTCATTGGGCGTGGGGCTCCCCTACGTGGGGGGCACCCCTGCGTGGCACGGCATTCCTTGTGCGCATCAGCTTTGTGCATGGGCCAGCTCCACACGGGTCAAGGAGGTCCGGGGTTTGAACCATGTGGACCTCCCATGTGGTAGACGGACACTCTAACCACTGGGCCAAGTCCGCTTCCCAGTAGTTTTAAATTATGATGATATAAGATTTGTTTTTCTATAGAGTTGGGAAGGACATCTGTTTTAGTACTTTATAATGAAATCTTAAAGAGTAGATTTTGACAGGAGACATTTTGCTGACACAGAATATTGTGTTCATTTTGACTCTCAAATAAGTTGTTCTGTCATAATGATTGATTCATATTCATTTCAGACTGTACAATTTCAGAGCTGGGTTTTATATCTATAAGGTACAAAAGTCCCTGTTTAACAATAAATTAAATAATTATCTTCTAAGGTGACAGCTTGGTCACATATATTTGAATAGTCCAAAGATTAACATAAGATTAGGTATATTAAAAAATACTATAATTATAAGTTATTGTAATAAACCCTGATTTCAAATTTAGCATAATTTGTGAACACAGACTATAGTAAATTATTGTTTACTTAATTGCTATGTTTTCATGTCCTTTGGACTTAATTTTAATTACATAGCTTTCCTGCACTATGGTTACCGTTTTATTTACTTCCTATTTTGAACCAGCCACTTGATCTGATGCTCATCACTTGGAAAGATCTGGGAAATCATATTTTGCTTTCACTTCCTTGTGTTGAATGTTACCTTTAGAGCAATTTGAAATAGTTAACAAAAAAATATTTTTGTCATAAGTTTTTCTCAGTTTTGGTAACGAGAGACCAATTTGAGTGACTAGTAAATTTGTTAAATACTAGGTGGTGATGAGTAAGTAGCTCTGTGACTGAGGTCTAAATCTCATTCCTTTAATAATAAAATAATTGCCAAGTATTTTGCTCTTGAAAATCATTAGATATAGAAAATTTACAACTATTTGGTTGATGAATGTTTTATTTGTATTTTATGTTTACTTTAAAAAATCATATAATTCAAATACATGTAATTTCTTTTATCAGATATTTGAAAGTCTGTTCATACAGCCATTGAAAGTATTTATGTGTGTGGTACTCCAGAAAGCTGTAATGCTGGGAATTTTTAATCTTTTTCAGTCATAGTTTCCTTTATGAATGTAATGAAAGTAGTAGACTCATGTCTGCTACATAGAAAAATACACTGATCATAAAAGTTTGAATACAATTTGAGGAGATTCACAGATACCTTAAAAATCATTCAAAGATCTCTCTTGGAGACCATGCCCTTAAGTAAGAACTGCTTTTGTAGAGGTAGACTCTTTTAACAAACAATATTTTGTCTCAATTTATAACTGCAATCCACTTTCTTCTTAAAAGCCTAATGGAACTTCCTTACCCATGATTCTACAAACACTTCGCACCAGTGATTTCTCAATCTAGTGCATGTTTGGCTGAGCTGAGGGGGGAAGATCAGGAAAATGTAAAGAACAATTGCATGAAAGGCAGGAGTATGCTAGCAGTGAGATTCAGAAGCTGGTAGGACTGGAGAAAAAGAACAAGGTGATAGAAGAGGGAAATTTGAAATCTGGAGCAATAGTTTTTGAAGCATTGATATGGCAATTATCATGTGCTGCCTTGTAATAATTTTTAAAAGTTATTGGTTTACTACTTAGGTGCCATAAGCTCCTTGTTGGGAGGGAATTTGTCTTATTGGCAATGATTGTTCCCTGGTGCTTTGTAGGAATTTGATTTTTGCCTACATAGTAAGATTCCTTTAAAATATATGCAGTCCTTCTGTATGTAAAATAAGTAGATGATTTCTTGGTTAAAAAAGGATTAAATTTGTTAAACTTTCCTATATGAAAACTTTTGGGGAAAGTACCTATGTCAGTAATTCTCAAACTTTTTGATCTGAAGACCCCTTTACACCCTTAAAGAATTTTGATTATGTGTGTTATAGTACTTACTATATTAGCAATTAAAACCAATTTTAGAAATATATTAAATTAATTAAAAATTATAGTCATAAACCTATGCTTGTTAACATAAGTAGCATTATTGCAGTAATAAATGCATTACATGTTATCCTAAACAGTGCTTCCAAAAACAAACAATAGTGAGAACAGTGGCATTGTTTTACATTTTTGCAAACCTCTTTAATGTCAGGCTTAATAGAAGACAGCTGGATTATCATACCTGCTTCTATATTCAGTTTGTCATGTTTGATATATGTGAAAAAAATATGGCCTCATGCAGATGACTTTGAAAAAAAGAAGAGTGTTTTAACAGCCTTTTTAGATCATTGTGGAGGTTCTTTTTTGAGATTACACCAAAACTTGACAAGTGATAATTTTTTAAAGGTTAGTTGCAGTGTGGAATCTGAAGCCATACCAACCACCTTTTTGTACTTTGTTCCTTTAAAATTCATTTGTCTGACACTGTAAATGGATCTTTTACACATGAATGATTTCGTAACATCATGCCTTGGTCTTTTGGAAAATGCTGGTTCACTGAGTCATACGTATTTTCCAGATGTTAACACATATCATTTGAAAAATGATACATAAAATATTTTAAAAAATCACACTTTTCACTTACCACTGAACTCATTTTAAGTACTAGGAAGTTGTCAAGGTCACATTAGTAGATACAAATTTTTAAAAATTCTCATTTTTACTTGAAAGCTCGAATTTTATCATAGGCACAAAAATTGTTTTCCTTGAAATAACAGGTTCACTTGGTTCATTTTTGAGAAAATGTTTGCTGCATATCTGAGTTGAAATGACCTTAGGTAGTCATTCTTTTTTTTTTTTTTAAAAGCAGGTAGTTCAGCTTCTACTATGGACTTTCCTCAGTTGGGTATGCAGCAGAATAGCTTTATGAATATTTCCTCTTTTGTTATATGTATACTCAAGTGTTGAGTTGTAATTAAATTAATAAATTTTACTGTTTCATCAAGGACAATTGTTAAGTGAAACTTAAAAAAAATTTTTTTAACTGTAGATCCTGGCAGTAAAGAATACAATGACTGCTAATACTGTATGGTACCGCTGTTTTACGTCATACTAACCTGCTAGCAGTTTTGTCCACCTGTGCTTGTGCAAAATCGGGGTAATCATCAGTGCAACGACATTTAGTATTGTAAAATTAATTTTGACTCTGTGGACTTTGGAAAGGGTCTCAGGGACCCCCATGTGTCCATGGATCACACTTTGACAACTGCATTTCTATGTAAATAAACAACATGTAAAATATAACTTGCCCTAAGACTATTTTATCTTCAACCGGAATATCTGTAGGAAACAATTACCTGAAAGGGAACAAGTTTTTAGTATAATGCTCCTGAAGGCAACAAAATACATCCTTAAATCATTATCAGGTTCCTGTGGGAGGATTTATTTAGTACCTACATAAGTATGATGTTCTTCAGAATATTCTTTAAAGTTAATACTTTGAATGTGGACCCTGTAATCAGTCTTGACTGCCAACACAAAAGAAAAAAGGACAGGTCAACAGATGCACATTTGTTAAGTCACAGTTTCCACACAGATTTAGTATAATCATCCTGGAAATTCTGAACAAGTCATATAGTGGTTATTTAGAAAATAAGGTAGTTGAACTGATTTTTAATGTCTCATTCGCTTTGATTTTATGCAATTCCTTGCCTTTTTCTTCCACTAAATGAACTGATTACTAATCATTTGTTAACCATTTATGTAACTAATTGTGTTTTTAAGTTGAATTGGTCCTTTTAGACAAGTTGGTATAATTTTTGCTTATAGCTATCAGTAAGTTCAACTTTAATGTTGCTTCTACAATATTGAAAGTGAAATATGTAGAAGAGAAAATAAAGGGGGACTTGTAAATGGGAGAAGGCTTCTAGAAGCAAGTGGATTTTAAGTGGCAGTGACTTTGGATGGTAGGGAGATGGATGTTGGTGGATATTTAACTTATTTCTGAGGAGAGTATGCCTTTTACTAGAAGAGCAGAGAAAGAAAATTCGAGTTCAGAAATAACATTATGATCTGTAGTTGGAGAATTTGCTAGTGATATGCCCCGTTATTGCCATGTGTAGTTTGAACTATTAAAAAGTCTCCAAATTGCATAGTGGATCAGAACGTAATGTTATTTCTGAGGTATTCTTAGCTCCAGTAATTACATTTTGACCAGAGAGCTGTAATTTTTTTTTTTAATGTTGAAAATAGTATTTAGGCTCTTAAAAAATATTTATTTTTGTTTTTTCATGGACAAATTCTGATTATATTTTCTTAAGATCCTTTTTTTTTTTCAGGAGGCAACAGGGATTGAACCCAGGACCTCATACATGGGAAGCAGATGCTCAACCAGCAGAGCTACACCAGCTCCCCATTAAGATATTAAAAGTTTTTTTTAAAAATTTTAATGAAGTATGTCATTCATACATGAACATACATAAACTACAAGTATATAATAAAGGTTGTGAACTTAGAAAACAGACATAACATCATATAGGGTCCCCTATATTAACCCACCGTCAACACCTTGTATTGTGAAATATTTGTTACAAATTATGAAAGAATATCTTTAAAATCTTACTACTAACTATAGTCCATATACATTTGGTATATTTTTCCACCAACCCCACTATATTATTATTTTTTAAAATATGTTTTTATTATAGATGTTGTGAACTTACAATCATGCACATGTGTAGAATTCCCATATAACACCCCTTCACCAATATACCACACTGGTAGAACATTTACTACAGATTATGAGATATCATCAGACTGTTACCACCAACCATGGTCTATAGTGTATATGTGGCACACTTTTTCCATAATCCCCCATTATTAACACAGTACATCTTTGATATAGATGCATGAATATTATAGCATTGCTGTTAACCACAGTTTATAGGTCACACAAATTGTATTTTTCCCATGTCTCCATTAAGATACTTTTTGATCTTCCTTCTGATATTCTATAAGGAAGGAATATTATTTAATAAGGAAAAAATGTTTCCCAAACTCAGGAACATACTCAGTCTAGCACAGTGTCAAAGTCCTTTTTTTTTTTAGTGCTTGTTGAAGGGACTGGGTGAATACTGGGAAGATGCTATGTAGGTCCTTGAAAAGGACAGAGGGCTTCTGTGATATAATTTTGTGTTCAAGTAAATCAAATTTGGAAGGTGGAAAAGCTGCTATTGTGGCAATATTTAAGGAAAAATAAAACCCAGAGACTATGTTTTTTGGAAATATTTGACAATATTAGCAACATCAACTACTGACAAAAAAAAGAACCACCTCTTTGGCAAATCTTTCATAGTTGTGCCAAGAAAAGCAACTTCACTGGAACATTTTCATAAACTATCATCAGTTATGCAGTAGCGGCTTCACAAATCAGAAATGTTATCTTCAGGCACTGCTGTCAAGTGTTATTCAAATAATACCAGCCTCACATTTGAATAACAGCAGACATTTTGAATTAATTAATCAGATGAGATAGTCTAGGCCTTTTCTCATTAGTCTCTGGGTCAGGCTTGGGAAGATATATGTGTTGGTGATGATATACTTGTCTTTATTCGTGATTTATGAAGATTTAGGATTGTGTGTGATTTGTCAAAGGTTCTGGGAAAAGGCTGGTACATATTTTATTACCTAATCTGAGATTGATTTTTATGATGCTGAGCGATATCACGCTATTGTTCAGATGTGTGGGAAGTACAGGTAGATACAGCATCTCAGGCTTTTTACTGGCTTATCTTTGCACCTGTCAAACAAAGCTGTAAACTTTAACTGCTTGTAGTTAACAATTCCTTTTTTAATTATAGGCAGATTTTTCATTCTGTCCAAAGGGAGAAGTTCCAGTGGTTATTTAGCTAAAATGCATAGCTGATATTATAACTATGACCTGGTATAAATCATAGACAAAGTTGATAAATTTCATGGGTTGGTCATGGTGAAATATAAAATTTCATGGCTTGTCAGAGATTAATAGAAAAATCCTGTTAAAATAGTACAAATGATAGAAGAACAACTAGTAAGATTTCTCTCCTTATATGATACTTTCCTTCTTAGCACTAAGCAAAGTTGGGATGCAAAATCTTATTTTTCTGTTATTCAAGTAATGTTAACTACCTACTATTTTTTTTAAGATTTATTTATTTCTCCTCCCTCTTTTCCCCCATTGTTTTGCACTTGCTGTCTCCTCTCTGTGTGTTCTTCTGTGTCTGCTTGTCTTCTCTTTAGGCAGCACCAGGAACCTGAGACCTTCCTGAGTGGGAGAGAGGCACTCAATGGCTTTTGCCACATCAGTTTCCTGGTCTGCTGCATCTCTTATTCTCTCTCCTCTGTGTCTCTTTTCGTTGTGTCATCTTACAGCACCAGCTTTCTGTGCAGGCCAGCACTTCTGCACAGGCCAGCATTCCACACGGGCTGGCTTGCTGTGTGGACCAGCTTATCTTTTACCAGGAGGCTCTGGGAATTGAATCCTGGACCTCCTATATGGTAGATGGGATGGCAGCCCAATTGCTTGAGCCACATCCGTTTCCCTACCTACTATTAAATGAAATAATTTGTGTGGAAATTTTTAGTTCAGTGCCTGGCATATAGTAGGTACTCAATTTTTGTTATTTATTATTATTATTTTTTTGTCTTTTTCTACCTTCTTAGCTCTGTTAGCATTGTCTGGGCTATTACATTCTTAATAATTTGAATTTTTCACCCCAGTAATGAAGAATGTTTTATTTTGGGGAGATGAATGCAACGGAAAACCAGGGGCAGTCTAGTGTGATTCTGACTTCATGCTCTGTCTGCTCATACAATGTTATGGCAGGATAGTAGGTGGTAGATTCAGAGAAATAAGTATTAATCTCTCAGTGTATATGAAGCATGTACTGCCTAATTCAGAGTGGACCTTTCTGTAGCATCTGTCTCCTGAGAGCAGCTATGTATCTGTGATAAGGAGTATGCGCTTTTCATTGCACTTTCAAAATCTTTACTAAGATGCATATTATATGAGAAATTAAGGAATAGCAAGGTAATTTTTAACCATAAGTCAGTCATACAAAATAGAAGTTACTTTTCTTTCCCATTTGATTCATTTTCCAGAATGATTGATAAGTTATTGCTTTATTGGAATGATTGGGCTATTGATAATGAATGACGTTTTTTTTTTCATTTATCTCTCCCTCCCCGAGATGGTTCTTCTGTTTGTCTGCTCATTGTTTGCTAGCCTTCTCTAGGAGGCACTGGGAACTGAACCTGGGACCTTCCATGTGGTAGGTGGGTGCCCAACTGAGTCACATCTACTTCCCTGATTGTTTATCACTTCATTTTTTGGGAACTGGGTTAGTACTTCTAAAGTAATACTTGGCACATCTTATCGCAATTTGAGGCATATCAAGTTCTAATTGGTGTTCACGTCAGGGAAAATAATTTATAAATAATAAGGTTTGATATTTGGAGAGATAGAATATTTAAGAGTAGTTTGGGAGGCAACTTGATGCAGTAGAACAACACTGGTTTTAGAATCCAATAGATCTGAGTTGCACTTATGGAATTGCTTCTTCATTGATTTCTTACCTTGTCAAATTACCCAATTTTTCCTGAGCCTTAGTTTTCTTTTTCCTAAAATGAGACCACTAATACCTAACTTTTAGGTCTGTTGGGAGAATTAGAGATGAATGTTTGTCTAATCATAACATGGTGCCGGGTATAGCATAGATAATTAATAAATGGCAGCTGGTCTGTGGGGACCGGCCCATTGCGGGTCAAGGAGGGTGGCGCCCTGAGCTGTGGGCCCCCACGGGCCAGGTCTAAGGATGAGCCTGAGTCCCAGGGAGCCACGTGGAGCGGGGACAATGGTAGTGTGTTGCAGAGCCACACAGCAGCACCTTTGGGCAGTGGGAGGACGAGGGTGTGGAGGACCGGTGTGGAGGATTGTGCGCCCGGCTGTGACTTGCCCCTGCTGCGCTGAGCAACGGCAGACTACTCCTCTTGCTTGTTACCAGGAGCTGGCTCCAGGGACCCGCCCGAGGTTGAGGCCTTGGACCTGAGTCTTGAAGACCTGCTCCCCAAAGTGGACGAATTCATGGGCATGTTGGATATGATTTGCAGAAACTCTTCCCACGTGGTCAGTGAAGGTGTACCCCCCATTTACTCGAAAGTCACTGAGATAAGTCAGATCTACAGCAAGTTGGAGGAACTCGAGGCCTTTGTGAAAATGATAGGGAGCAGCGTGTCTTGAATGGAGGAGCAGGTCACAGAGGCAGAAGCTGAACTGGGAACTTTCCCTATTACATTTAAAAAAGTCTTGCAAACAGTGTGCCCACCTTCTTTAACATCGTTCATGAGGCAACAGGAGACAGGGTATGAACCACCTTTTTCAGACCGAAGACCACTTTCCTTGTTGCAGTGAAAGACCTCAGATCTGAGTCTGCAAGACAAGTACTTTAAGAGAACACCGAGATGCTTATCTTGATAGCCTATTAATAAATGATTTTGGCGGATAGATATTTTTAGCTTATTTTTTGCAAGCTATTTCACAATGTCTTCATGATTTCATGTAGAATGTATGATTTTTCTGTCTTCCAATTCTAACCTGAAAACTGCTTGATGGGAAATTGGAGAAGCAAAATGAGTGAATTTATCTGTGAATCTGGCAGAACTGTTACTTTTATGGATATTACAACTCAACTAACAGTACTGTCTTTTTTAAGATATATGTATATTTATATAATCTTAAAAATGAAATCATCAGAGCCTTGTTGTTCAATCATAATAACTACTGCATTTTCTATAGCTTGCTTTTAGGAAAATGGTAAATTATTTAACATAAACTTCATATCATGGGTTGTATGCTTGAAGAAATGATACAGTTTCTGAGAAAATATATTGGTTTATTGCAACTAATTCTTAAATTGTATTTGAAAATATAACCCTACAGTGATAGTTTGTACATAGCAAACATGTCTATAGTTGCCAATGTTTGGTTTGTAACTTAAATATTAATACATTTTAAAATTTTATTGGAAAAACATTCCTTCAGAAAAGAAAAAAATAAATGGCAACTGTTGTTATTTAATCTGTTAATCTGTTCTTCAAGAAACACATATTGAGGGCTTGCTTTATGTCAGTAACATAAATAAGAAATCAGGGGTACACAACAAATGTTTTGGGTGAGAAATAGGTGATGTATGTGGTTGAATACCAGCTCAATCAATAAAAGAAGTAAAAAGCAGGGGATGAGACAGAAAAGGGTTACATCATTGATGCTTTAATTCTGTCTGAGGGAGTAGAGGCTTTATTCTATTCTTTGGGTAATTACTAATTTAAACTAGGCTAGATTTTATACATAGCTCAATTTAGAAACTATTAGGAGGACTATACTAGTTAGGAGGCTTTAGCAGGTCAGTGATGATCTGTACTTGAGTTGTTGATAGTAGGAATTAAGAGGAAACAATGGTTTTTTGTTTTTTTTTTTAAAGATTTATTTATTTATTTCTCTCCCCTTTCCCCCGCCCCGGTTGTCTGTTCTCTGTTCTCTGTGTCTATTTGCTGTGTCTTCTTCTTTTGTCTGCTTCTGTTGTTGTCAGCGGCATGGGAATCTGTGTTTCTTTTTGTTGCGTCATCTTGCTGTGTCAGCTCTCTGTGTGTGTGGCACCATTCCTGGGCAGGCTGCACTTTCTTTCGTGTTGGGCGGCTCTCCTTACGGGGTGCGCTTCTTGCATGTGGGGCTCCCCTATGCGGGGGACACCCCTGCGTGGCAGGGCACTCCTTGCATGTGTCAACACTGCGCATGGGCCAGCTCCACACGGGTCAAGGAGGCCTGAGGTTTGAACTGCGGACCTCCCATGTGGTAGGCGGATGCCCTAACCACTGGGCAAGTCCGCTTCCCAAAACAATGGTTTTAATAAAAATTAAATAAAAATGATGGCTTAGGTGATTGATTTCTGTCTCTCTTCCTTTGACTGACTCTTCCTACATATCCTTCAGATCCTAGCCTAGATATCATCTCCTCCAACTTTGTGATAGTTGCCTATCTTGTATGTTCCAATAGCATCCTGTTTTTCCCTTGTTATCTGTGCTTATGATACTATTTTTATTATGTATTTAATTTTGTATCTCCAGAAACGTGTAAACTCTGTTGTTTCCTTCCTATAGTACTTAGTAAGAAGCACTCAGTATCTGTTTGAAATGAATTGAATGTTGTATGTGAGGGAGAAAAAGAAATCAAGATGATTCTCTCTAGTATAGGTGATAAGGTATTTGATTGTCATCAACTGAGAGAGAGAATGAGTGGAATTGCAGGGTCATAGGGTATGTAATGTCAAATTACTTTCCGAAGTGCTTATACCAATTTACATTCATACCAGCAGTGTATTTTTGTCCCATTTGCTTGAGGAGGCCAGTTTTTTCCTTATATTGAGCTGAAATCCATGTAACACAGAATTAATCATTTAAAAGTGTACAGTTCAGTAGCATTTGCTACATTTGCAATGTAGTGTAATTGCCACCTCTGTAGTTGTAAAACGTTTTCATAACCTCAGAAGAATAACCTTGACACTCATTAAGCACTGACTTCCTATTTCACCCTCCCCTCAACCATTGGCAACCACCAATCTGAATTCTGTCTCAATGGATTTGCCTATTCTGGATATTTTATATAAACGAAATCATATAATATGTGACCTTTTTTCCTTCTTTCACTTAGCATAGTATATTGGAGTTTCTTCATGTTGTAGCAGAAATGCATTCCGTCTTATGGCTGAATAATTTTCTGTTGTGTATATGTACCACATTTTTATTTATCCATTCAATTATTGATGAATACACTTGGGTTGTTTCCATCTTTTGGCTATTGTGGATAATACTGCTATAAACATAAGTGTATAAGTATCTGTGGAATCCCTGTTTTCAATACTTTGGGTATGTACACAGGAGAGGAATTGCTGGTCATATGGTAATTTTCTGTTTAGTTTTTTTAGGAATTGCCAAACTGTTTTCCACAGCAACTATACCATTTTATGTTCCCACCAGCAATGCATGAGAGTTCCAGTTTTGCCACATCCATGCTGACACTTGCTATTTTCTGTTTTACTGTTTTTTTTCCTTTTTCTTTTCTTTTTTAAATGTCAGCCATTCTAGTGATTGTGAAGTATCTCATTGTGGTTTTGATATGTGTTTCCGTAATGACTAATCATGTTGAGCATCTTTTCATGTGCTTTTGAGCATTAGTATATCTTCTTTTCGGAAATGTCAATTGAAGTCTTTTGTCCATTTTTTAATTGGGTTGTCTTTTTGTTGTTAGGTTTCAGGAATTCTTTATATATTCTGAATATTAAACCCTTATCAAGTTTATGATATGCAACTATTTTCTTCCATTCTGTAGATGATTTTTTCACTTTCTTGATAATGCCCTTTAATGCACAAAAGTTGTTAATTTTGATGAAGTCAACTTACCCATTTTTGGAATTGTTTTCTTAATTTTATTTTCTGATTTTGTGTGTTGCTGTTGTACCCTGCCATTTTGATGAATTTATTTATTAGCTCTACTAGCTTTCTTGTAGATTCTTTGAGATTTTCTATATATGGATTGTTTTAGTTTGCCAAAAATACGCCAGTGCAAAGTACCAGAAATGGGTTGGCTTTTATAAAGGGTATTTATTTAGGGTAAAAGCTTACAGTTCTAAGGCTGTGAAAAGTCCAAGTTAAGGCACCATCAGAGGTGCTTTTTCTCCCTCCCTCCCTCCCTAATTGGTCTGGTTATAAATTCCAGTACAATGTGGAATAACAGTGGCAAAAGTAGGCAGGCGTGTCTTCTTCCTTATTATTTTTTATTGTCTTTTATTTGTTTATTTATTTTTAAGATACATAGATCATAGTAGGGAGAGGGAAGAAGAGGTGTGATATGGGCGCATTTTCAGGATTTGGAGTTGTCTTGGGTGGTGCTGCAGAGACAGATGTTGGACATTGTGTGTCTTGCCATGGCCCACTGGGTGGAATGGGGGAGAGTGTAGACTGCAATGTAGACCACTGTCCATGTGGTGTAGCAGTGCTCCAAAACATATTCACCACGTGCAGTGAATGTGCCACGATGATGGAAGAGATTGTTGATGTGGAAGGAGTGGGTTGAGGGGTGTGGGGGATATATGGGGACCTCATATTTTTTGAATGTAACATTTAAAAGACAATAAAAAAAGATACATAGGTCATACAAAATGTTACATTCAAAAAATGAGGTTCCCATATACTCCACTCCCCACCCATGCTCCTCCCACATCAACAACCTCTTTGAACAGTGGCACATTCATTGCATTTGATGAATACATTTTGGAGCACTGCTATACAGCATGGATAATAGTTTGCATTGTAATTTACATTCTCCCCAGTCCATTCAGTGGGTTATGGCGGGATATATAATGCTCTACATCTGTTCCTTTAATATTATTCAGGACAACTTCAAGTCCCAAATATGCCCCCTCTTGTTCCTTATTTTAGGGAAATGTTTCAGTTTTTCAATGAATATGATAGCTGTGGGTTTTTCATAAATACTCTCAATCATGTTGAGGAAGTTTCTCATCTATTCGTAGTTTTCTGAGTATTTTTTATTATAAAAGGGTGTAGAATCTTGTCATGCCTTTTCTGCATCAATTAAAATGATCATGTGTTTGTTTTTTTCCTTCAGTCTATTAATATGGAATATTTCATTACTTGATTGTCTATGTTGAACCACCATTGTATTTCTGGGATAAATCGTATGTGCTTATAGTATATAATCCTTTTACTATGCTGTTGGATTTTGTTAGCCAGTATTTTGAGTTGCTGATTTTTACATTGATATAAATGAGGAATATTGGTCTATAGTTTTGTTGTAGCATCTTTTTCTGAGTTTCATGAGTTGCATTATAGAATGAGTTAGGAAGTATTACCTCCTCTTCTATTTTTTAGAAGAGCTTGAGAAAGGTTGTTAATAGTTCTTCAAATGTTTGGTAGAATTCACCTATGAAGCCAGCTGGAACTGGACTTTTGTTGGGAGGTTTTATGATTACTGATTCAATCTTTCTTGTTATAAGTCTGTTGAGATTTTCTGTTTCTTATAGAGACAGGTCTGGTAATTTGTGCATTTCTCAGAATTTGTTTCTTCTAGGTCATCTAATTTGTTGATGTACAATTATTCATAGCATTTTCTTATAATTTCTTATACTTCTATGAAGTTGGTAGTAATGTTCCTACTTTCATTTCTGGTTTTAGTTATTTGCATCTTCTCTTTTTTGTCTTAGTCAGTCTAGCCACAGGTTTGCCAATTTAATTGATCTTTTCAAAGAAACAAAATTTAGTTTTAGGTGGTACTATATATTACTTTTCTATTCTCTACTTGTTTATCTCCACTCTATTCTTTATTATTGCTTTCATTCTGCTAGTTTTTTCTTTAGTTTGCTTGTTTCTTTTTCTCCCCCTACCCCTCCCAAGAAGTTGTTAGGGTGAAGGTGCAGCTTAGCTTGGAGGCTGAAATTGAAGTGGTACTAGCATGGCTAGTTGTGATTTCTCCAGTAAGTTAAGATGGATTGTAACAGTATGTGCTTGGTAGATGGAATAAAGGGATAAGGGTACAAGGAATTATAGGGTGGTCTTCTGAGAATAATTAATATGTTCAACCATATAATCCATTGTGGATAGGTAAGAGATAAGGGAGTTGCTGGCAAACCAGGAGAAAATGGTAGGGTTTGAGTACTGGTGGATTCAATTGGATTAAGGAACTGGTAGACTGAGAGAGTAGGAGCAAACTGGCAGAATAAGAGACTCTGGTTATAGAATAAGATACTTGAATTTTATTTCATAGGTGCAGCAGTCCAGGTGATGGACAATAAAATCCAGGATGTGGCTCTAGTAACTGGGGACTAAAGATGAAATGGAAATAAAGGCCATTGATTTGTAAGAAAATCAAAGAACTATAAAGCTAGGATGGGGATTGAATTTCTTATATGGCGCATGAAGCCAGTCTAATGGTATAACTTGGGGTAGAGATGAAGATTGAGCCTTGCCAACATTTTTAATGAATATAGGTGGTTATTAGTATTAGTACAAAATAGTGGATGCTGCCTTGTCCAGTTAGTTTTTCTTAAATAATTGGTTGTTTTCTGTTGAGTTCAAGCTATGGTTAGTCTATTTGGAAATAAGCAGATAAGTTAGGAAAATGGAGCACTTTTCATACCATTAATTTATTCTGAAAACATTTACTGAATGCTTATTCTGGGTCTTGAAGTTGCTTACAGCCTAGTGAAGGAAACAAACCTTTAAATAGATAATTGATACAGTGAGCTAAGTATTACATTAGAGTAGTGGTCTCATGTGGGAATATATCTTAAAAATCCATTGGGAGGGGAAGAAATCATTAGAAGTACTACTTACATTTGTTTATTTCATATTATGCTTTTTGTTTGCTTCTTTTAAGTTGTAGTTTTATAGAGCAGTCATGCATGAAATACAGGATCCTTATATGCCACCCCACCAACAACAACTTGCATTGCTGTGGAATATTTGTTAAAATTGTTGATAACATATTTTTATAACTATACTATTAAAGTCCATGATATTACTTGGGGTTCACCTTGCAGTGTAGTTTCATGGATTATTTAAAAAAATTTTTTTTCTTTTACCATATATACAACCTGACATTTCCCTTTTTAATCACATTTAGATATTTATTTCAGTGCTGTTAATTGTGTTCACAATGTTGCACTGCCATCACCACCATCCATTACAGGAATCCTGTACATTTTAAGCCTTAACTTCCCATTCCCATCCCCACCCCATCCCCTGCTGTAACCTATATTCCAGGTAGTTTGCTTATTCTAATTGAAATCAGTGAAATCATACAATATTTGTCCTTTTGTATCTGTCCTATTTCACTCAACATGTTGTCTTCATTGTGTTAATCTTTAGGCTGAATGTTTTAAAGCTAGCCTCAGCTTACATTTCCCAGTAGTATGGAGCAGTGGTTTCCCATTGAGAATTTCTGGCCATTGTTTTTGTTTTTAATAAAGAAAATTGAAAGTGGATGAATTTTGTTATCTTTTAAAAACCACTTTGTTGAGGTATAATTCGCTTACAATAAAGTGCACATATTTAAAACTTAAAATTTGATAAGTTGTGACATGTATATTCAACTGTGAAAACATCACTGTAATCAAAATAATGAACATATCCATCACCCCAAAAGTTTCTTTGTGCCCTTTGGATGAATTTTTAAAAATCAAACATGGTATATTGAAGTGTATATAAAATAAAATAATTCTTGTAGGGAATTTAGGGAGTGATCATTTTAAAAAGCTTTGTTTTCTATTGTGGTAATTTTAAAACATATACACAATGTGTGCTAGCATTTTAAGACTTGTCGTAATGCTTGTAATTTTTGCTTCTTTGCAAATATAGTGCTTTCTTATAGAAGCTTGATTATATGAATTCTTTATTGTACAAATGAGGAAATTAAAACCTGGAGAAACTGAATCACTGGGAAAAAAATTTAAAATTACAGCAGTGTATAGTGATTAGTGGGGAGAAAAATCCATATATTTTACTCGGTGTTTGCTAGGCCCTTGCTACTCAAAAATGTGCTCCATGGACTAGAAGCCTGGTCATCACCTGGGAGCTTGTTTGAAATACAGAATCCCTCACTCTGCCCCAGATCTACTGAATCAGAAATTGTGTTTCAACAAGATTCCTACATGAGCATATGCACACTAAAGTTTGAGAAGCATATTGCCTCTTTTGGCAGCAATGAAATTTTAGAATTAAAAATCTTTCTTGAAGTGAGGTAGGTGAAAGGGAAAAAATTATGAACCTGACTTTTGTTACTGTTCAGTTTCTGATGCTCTATGTAGTACAAGGAGAAGTTAATTTTTTTGCTTTTCTTGTGTCACCATTTTCAAATTATTAAAAAAAAGTCTGAGGATGAAGTATCAAATAAGAACACAAAATTATCTTCAGTACCCATTTATGCCTTTTCCCAGGATTATGATTGGTCTGTGAAGGGACTAGAAGCCTTATGGTTATTTTTTTATAGCTCCATAAGTTAACAAAACAAAGCAAACCTGAGTCTCTCCCCCTCCCTGCTTAATTCCAAAGATAGTAAAGTTGGGCAACCAGAAGGCAGAATTAAACACTGTTCAACATATATATCACATGTTTTAGTTTGCTTAAGGCTGCCAGTGCAAAATACCAGAAATGGATTAGCTTTTATAATGGGAAATTATTAGGATAAAAGCTTACAGGTTCTGAAGCTGTGAAAATGCTCAAATCAAGGCATCATCAGAGAGAATGCCTCAACAAGGTTGACTGCTGGTGATCCTGGACTCCTGCCCTGTAGGAAGGCAAAAATCCTGGCCCATTTTTGCCTTCTCCTGCTGGCTGCTTTCTCCCTGAGCTCAGCTGTGGATCATCAAGCACATGACTTTTCTCTACCCTCGTTTCTGGGGTTCACTGCTTTAGCTGCTCTCCTGATTCCAACCTCTGACCTCTCGAGTTTTCTTGTCTTTCTGTAGCTGTAGCCAATCCTGGAGCCCTCTCTACATGGCAGGGTAAATTGGCAGCTTTCTTTGCCCTCTCCTCCATTTATATAGGACTCCTATTAAAGGATTAGGACCCACCCTGTGTCCCAAAATCTAAACAAAGGCCCTTCACTGAAGAAATCTAATCAAAAGGTCCCTTAACTGAATCTAACCAAAAGGTCCCACAACAGTAGGAATATACACACAGGAATAGGTTAGCTTCAGAACGTAATTTTCTGGGGTCCACAAAAGACTCAAACCAAGATACCAAGGAAGGACCTCATGTTGTGTTCAATCTAGCTGGCTAGGAAATGTTTCCATTCGCTTCTTTCTAATGTTTGTACTGAATGAGACATTACTTTTTGAAGGCAACAGTTACTGAATTCAATATTGATGTATTCACTTACCAATTTTTCTGCCTCTGGCAGAACAGTCCTTAACTAATGGTAGTGTGCAAACAGCAGCCACTGGCTTCATCTTTACTCTCAGGGCAGCCTTGTAATATTGCTTATATTGCAATAGCCTTTATATGCAGGAGCCCCATTAAAATTCTATTCTTTGTGCCTGTACTCCAGAAATATTTTCTAAAATTGATTGTTACTTGCTAATAAAAACCCTTTTGGTATGTTCCCAGGTAAAAACCTGTGTAGGATTCTAAGGTACATTGTATTATAGTAAGTATCTTAACAAAGAGGAAGTATCAGTATTGTTCTTTTGATTTGTAATATTTTCACAAATAGCATCCAACTGGTATATCTTCAAAGCTTTCTAGAGAACTATGTGGCAGCTAAAATATTTGGATTTAGTGAAAGAGGTTATACTAACCTTTCTACTACTATTGTATTCTTTCTGATGAAAGCATATACTCTAGAGTTTAAAGCATATGCTCAGTAAAATCACTTTAAATGGTTCTAGTGATTCTGGTAATTCTGTAATGGATCTAAAGAAATGCATTTATCAAATCTCATAGCGTGCTAGTGGAGGGCTTTTCCAGGGTGAACTGTTCCATTGACATCGATAGTGTGACTATGGACCATTAATATCAATGTAATTTCCACTTTAATGCTAATGGAAGTTAAAAATAAGTTTTAAAAATTAAAATAAACCTCTTTTAATGCATGAGGTCCCAAGGCAATTAAAAATGATTTGTTAAAAATGTTATCACTAGGGTCTACAGGATGGAGGAATGGAGTATGGATTAGAGTGGACTTACTGGTGTTCTGCTGGGGCACTACTGTGATTAGTATGGGAAGAAATTGTAGTATTGATGTGGAGAAAGTGGCCATGGTAGCTGCTGGTGGTAGGGAGAGGGAAGAGGTGTGATATGGGGGCGTTTTCAGGATTTGGAGTTGTCCTGGGTAGTGCTGCAGGGAGAGATGCTGGACATTGTGTATCCTGCATTGGCCCACTGGGTGGACTGGGGGAGAGTATAGACTACAATGTGGACCACTGTCCATGTGGTGCGGTGGTGTGCCAAAGTGTATTCACCAGGTGCAGTGAATGTACCATGATGATGGAAGAGGTTGTGGGGTAGGGGAGTGGGGGATATACAGGGACCTCATATTTTTTGAATGTAACAGTTAAAAGAAAATAAAGAAGAAATGTTATCATTTAGGGGAGCCGATGTAGCTCAGTGGCAAGTGCCTGCTTCCCATGTATGAGGTCATGAGTTCAATCCCTGGTCCCTCCTAAAAAAAGTTATCATATAAAAATAATTATTTTTTTAGAGAATAGTAGGCTTACAGAAAAATCATGGAGAAAATATAGGGTTCCATATCACTGCCCCTCCCACACACACAGCTTCTCCTATTATTAACAGTGAGCATTAGTGTCGTCCCTTTATTAAAATTGATGAAACAAATTTTTGGTTGTCAGAAAAGTTCATTTTAAAATAAAAAAACTGGACTTGGCATATATTCAGTTCACTGCCCAGGGTTAAAGTACAGAGCTGCAGATACTGGATCCTCACCTTTCTGTCCTGGTATTTTAGCTTTACTGATGATTTGAAACCATAGCAGTTAATATGCTTTAGCCTTTGCTTTTATAGATGAGAAATGGAGCTTATACTTATATCACCAGGTTTCAAAACTATTTACACTAAGTGGGGTGGTTTACTACCTCAGGGGTAGTGCATTAAGCCTGTCGCTCTTGAGAATCCATTTTCATCTCTTCTCACCAATTGATGGGACAGATATGACAAGCCTTTAAAGTTGAGTGGAAATTTTCTGTGGGATGGGCTGTTGTATTAAATTGTTCCTTACCACCACCATGGATGTTGTAAAGACTTGTGCATGGGTAGCCTATGACTTAGAAAAGAGATATATTGTCTGCAGTAGGAAACCTGTAAGGTCTAATATAGGAGATAGTTTGCTTGCTGTCTGCTGACTATTTTCTTCTCCTTCTTTAAATCATCCAATCCAAGATTTTCTTGATTAACCATCACTAGAAAGCTTTAGTCAGGTTCTTAGTTGTGTATAATATGTTAGAATTCTTTTAAAAGAGAATTGGAGAATCAATCTGCATATATTTTCTACTTTGCACCAATATTTTCTTATATTTAGCCTTACCAGGTTTTAAAAATTTAGGTTTAGATGGTTTATGTTGATTGTTTGTGAGGGATAACCTGATTAATATGGTCGCTCTGTTGCCCAGTACATCTTGGTTGAAAACACCTTATTGCCATTATCCTAATGATCATTCATTTGCCTCTTATTTCTGTTAATTTTTTATCAATATAATTATAACACTACAGTGACTAAGAAGAATATTATGGGGGAAGCGGACTTGGCCCAGTGGATTGGGCGTCCGTCAGGGTTCAAACCCTGGGCCTCCTTGACCCGTGTGGAGCTAGCCTATGCTCAGTGCTGATGCGCGCAAGGAGTGCCGTGCCAAGCAGGGGTGTCCCTGCGTAGGGGAGCCCCACATGCAAGGAGTGCGCCCCGTAAGTAGAGCCGCCCAGCGCTAAAGAAGGTGCAGCCTGCCCAAGAATGGTGCCGCCCACACGGAGAGCTGATGCAGCAAGATGACGCAGCAAAAAGAGACAGAGATTCCCATGCCGCTGACAACAACAGAAGCGGACAAAAGAACACGCAGCAAATAGACACAGAGAACAGAGAACAGACAACTGGGGTGGGGGGGGGGGGAGGGGATGGGGAGAGAAACAAATAAAGAATAAATCTTAAAAAAAAATATTATGGGACGTTAGTATATAATGTCAAAAGAAAAAAATGAGCTTTTATATGAAATAACTGCCACATTAAAGAACCTGGATCTTTTTTAAGGAATTATTTAGAATGAAAAGCAGTATTGAAATGAGGCAGAAGCTCTTAGTAAGTTTTATTGTCTTATTTATTTATTTTTAAAATTTATTTATTGTCTTTTTTTTAAATGTTACATTAAAAAAATATGAGGTCCCCATATACCCCCATCCCCCTCCCCCCACTACTCCCCCATAACAACAACCTCCATCATCATGAGACATTCATTGCATTTGGTGAATACATCTCTGAGTAAGTTTTAAATTACTAATCAACAATTTTTTTTTTTTAAATGAGGCCTGGTTATTGCGCCTGGGATCTCATACATGGGAAGCAAATGCTCAACCACTGAACTACCCTTGTTTGTAAAGATCAGAAATTCTTAAGGAGAATTTAATATGCTTTCCTTTCCAGATTTAAGTATGTAGGAAGAGATTCTAAGCAAAGCATTAATGATAATAACAGCAACAAAGTTTGTCTGTAAAATCAAGAAATATTCCTTCAGAATACTTTATTTTATTTATTATATTATATTTATATAATAAATATATATAATAAATATTTTATTTATTATAGACTCCAAGAGAAATAGCAACTGATTTTACTTTTGGTGGCCCTGCTGCTGATTCACAGATTATATGTGGCTTTTCACAATGTATTTCTGAGGACCAAAGTTCAATGTAGTATAAATGCAAACATATGTTGCTTTATATTAAGCAAGTATTTTAATACAGTAATATTATTTGAACTAATAAAACAAATAGTCATCTGTCAGTGAACTAAAAAGGTACAAAGTTCACACGTAATTCTTATATAGCTTAGTAATTACCCAGATAGCTTGTTGTTAGAAAAGCTGTTCATATCTAAGATTATGAAATACATTAAGGGCTTTTTATTCCTAGGGTGTTTCAAAAGATTGCTAATACATTTGTCTATAATTACACATTAGTTCTTAGAATCTTCATTCACATTCTAAGTCAGAACTGATAACCACTTATTTTTTTTAATTAAAAATTTTTTTTAAAAATTTCTTTCCCCCCACCCCATTGTCTCCTCTCTGTGTCCATTTGCTGTGTGTTCTTTTGTGTCTGCTTGGATTCTTGTCAGCAGCATTGGGAATCTGTGTCTCTTTTTGTTGCGTCATCTTGCTGCGTCAGCTCTCTGTATGTGCGGAGCCACACCTGGGCAGGCTGTGCTTTCTTTGCATAGGGCAGCTGTCCTTATGGGGTGCACTCCTTGCGTGTGGGGCTCCCCTATGTGGGGGACACTCCTGCGTGGCAGGGCACTCCTTGCGTTCATCAGCACTGCAGGTGGGCCAGCTCATCACAAGGGTCAGGAGGCCCTGGGTTTAAACCCTGGACCTCCCATGTGGTAGGCCAACGGTCTATCCATAGAGCCAAATCTGCTTCCTGATAACCACTTACTGTACTGTTCCCTCCCCTCTCCTGCCCTTGGTTTTGATTTTTAAACCTATACTAAGGATCTTTTTCTTTCTTCTTTTCTTATTTTTTCTTGTATTTCTTTAAAAAAAATTCATAGGACAGTATGACAATCATTTATATTTGATTTGTTTTACAACAAATTAGTTGCCAAATACAGGAAATTTTTGGTTCTAGAAACTTCTGGAGGGAAAGAGTATGAACAGTGCATGCTAGAGGCAATTAACTCTAGGAACAGACACTTTACTGTGTTTTCTCCATATTCTAATTATTGTTCCATTGTGTCATGCCTTAATGTGTTCTTGACATCATACATGAACTGTTTTTTTCATATTTGAATTATTGTTTTGTTGTGTCATGCCTTTATGTGTTCTTGGCAACATGTATACATGAATTTACCTAGTGTTAATGGACTCTTAAGTCATGTTTGGAAATAACTAAACAAATATTTATATGTTTCCTTCTAATGAAATTACCTTTAATTACCATCTTATACTAAAAAACCCCCAAAACTCCTAATTTGCTTATCTAAATTAATGTGCAGGGTTAAATAACATATAATGCTATAAGTATTAAGTTTTTAAAATAACTAACAGAATGAACTTTACTCTTTTAAGGTTTTGTTTCCATTCCTAAAAATATTTAATTTGATATATTTACATTTGGCTTTTTTATTTCCTAAGGTATATGGGGTTGTTTATCTGTTATTTAGTATCACACAACTCTTACTCATTTCTATTCTGATATTAAGTTACCATTCAGTCCCAACTTAAATGTTTCAAGTATTTCTTTGTTCTTTTTTACCTTAAGGAGATGTGCTTTAAGTCATGATCCAAAATGTAGATGATCAGAACTGACAACAATTAAAGCAAAGAAGTCTTAGTTGTCTTCCAGGAGGGGAGTTGTTGACTACTCAAGTGTGAACATTATTTAACTTCCAAATATTGCTTCATTATATTTAATCTGTGTTGTTTTTGTTTGTTTGTTTGTTTTCTTTTTAGGGTAGGCAACATTTTCTTTCCTTGGGCATGGATAGATGAAGATGTGTAAAGTAGATTGGGCATTAGCAGATAGTTCTGTATTTTGAAAGGCATGTAAGATCAAGTTTATAGAGTAGTAGAAAAATGCCATGATTTAGAATTTAGTGATAATTTTGTATGTGTTAATTTTTGATCCCCAGAACTTAATTTTCACATATTTCTATATTAGGGAGACCTGTACTCATTAGATTCAGTTCTTTCTCTCATTTTATGACTTTTATAATGAGAATTTTATTTAGGGTATAAGCTGTGAAATGTCAAGATCAAGGCATTAGTAGAGATGCTTTCTCACCAAAGTTAGCTACTGGTGATCCTAGGATCCTGCCACGTGGTGAAGCAAGATGACATTATTCTCTGCTGAGGTCCCTGCCTTCACTGCTAAAATCTACCGTCTATTGGTGCTCAGCTGTGGGGTAGGCATAGGACTTGTCTCTTTCTGGGCCTCTAGATTCAATTCTTCCTAATTTATTTTCTAGGATATATACATATACTTTTTAAAAAAGATTTATTTTATTTGTTTCTTCCCCCCACCTCATAGTTTTCTCTCACTGTCTGCTCTCTGTGCCTGCTCTTTGTGTGCTCTCTGTGCCAGCTTGTCTTCTTTTTTTAGAAGGTACTGGGAACTGAACAAGGGACCTCCCATGTGAGAGGGAGGCACCTAATTGTTTGAACCATCTCAGCTCCCTGCTTGTTGTGTCTCTCATTGTGTTTCCTCATGTCATCTCATGGCATCATCTTGTGTCAGCTCACTGTCTTGCTCGTCTTCTTTAGGAGGCACCAGGAACCAAACCCATGTGGTAGATGGGTGCCCAACTGTTAGAGCCACATCTAATTCCCTACATTCATGTTTTTTAAAATTCTTCTTGGGAGGCAAAGATTCACAAATCAAGGAACTCCATTGTTGCAGTAGTATTTATTGTCATTGTCATTATCAACTCAGATAATTACTATGAGTTATAACATATTGTGTGTTATATACAGTAATAAGAATTATAGTAATAAATACTGAGGGATATTTGAGGTTGAAGCTGTAATAATAGAACCAGATTGTAAAAACCTGATATTTGGTTTCTGTTTTAATTGTGGACTCAGTGATGCCTATTGATAAAGCTGTTCCATTTCAAAGAAAAGTCACAGAAATTTATACTGAAAAGATAAATAATAATACGATGTTAGTAAAAGAGCTTAGATATGTGTGACAATGAAGAAAACCAAATTAAGCTAGTTAAAGATGCCTGTCTTAAATTCCTCATGGAATAAATTAGGGTATAAATAATTTTTTGGTGTATGTTCCACTAAGAAACTCTTAGGAGGTCTTATACTGTGGTTTGATCCAGAAAGCAGCATTTTAATATATTAATCTTACAACCCTCAATTCTGTATTCTAGCAGTAAATTATTGTACCAATAAGGAATGTCTGCATTACTATACCTAATTAGTACCTTACTATATGGAAAACTCTGTAAGTCAGAAAATCTGCTGTTCCTTAGTAAGCCTTTTAACCAGTACCACCCCACTATATCAGTGACACAAACTCATTGGAATGGCTGCTGCTAGTAGAAAGAATTGTTCTCTTCTGGGGAGAGTTGTGTTTTTTTCCCCCAACTTCATGGGATGTGTATTAACAGCATTCATTTCAGTTCATAAGTTGTATACTTTCTTTCACTTAAAGTTTTAGCAGGAACACTAATCTGAGTGCTAGGAATTAATTTTTATTTGAAGTTATGTATCTCCAGTGTTGGCACAGACACACCATTCAATGAATATTTGTTGAATTGTATTTAACTACGCAGCTCCTTCTAATTACTTATGCACTAGAAAAAATGCATTTTGTAAGTAGTAATATTAGGTTAATATGAACAATAAAATACCTTGCATGTACTTTTGATTTTAGAGTACTGCTCTGCATCTTTCAAGCATTTTTTTTAGGATTCAGACTGCTGAATTAGACTGCCATGTCTTCATACAGCAAAATTTCATGGATGTATTTGTATACTTGAGATAAAACACTGTTTATTCTGGCATAGGAAAAATTTTCATGTCATTCTCCTTTTCTTTCTTTCCTTTTTTTTCCTTACAACTCTATCTTTATTTTATGCAGCATTGGGAATGACTAAGATTTCCTTTAAAAACTAGAGTGCACTTTTTCAAGGGTTTTGTTATATTTCTTATCATAATTTTTTCTATTATTATCAAAAGATCATAAAATTTACAAACATTTTCATGTAAGAAAATGCTCTTCCTGATAAAGGTTTGTTGCAGAGATTTCCCACCCCTCCTCCTCTCATAGTAAAGAGCATTCCAGTAAAAGGAACTGACAAGTGCACAGGCCTTGGAGTAGGGAAGGATTTGTTGTGTTTGAGGAACAAAAGAGATGCCTGGGAAGCTGGAGCATAGTGTATGGGAAGGAGAGAATGGTAAGACGTGAGGTTGGGGCATTGAGTAAGAGCCTGATCATGCAGGGGCTTCCGGGCATTTTATTCCAAGAGCAATGGGAAATCAATGAAGGGATTTTTAGCAGCAGAGGGACATAATTTAATTTTTAAAGATCATTTTGTTGATTGAGTGGATCTTAGGAGGCCAAAAAATGGAAGCAGGGGAGCCAGTTTGGAGGCTACTGTTCTAGTATCCAGTGAAACATGATGGTGGCTCAGACTAGATTGGTAACAGTAAAGATGGAGAAAAGTGGATGGTGTAATGGGATGAAACAATAGAACTTAGATGATTAAACTTTGAAATATGGTTGGTATGGAAGGAAGGAGTAAAGAATGAATCCTAGAGAATTCTGTCTTGGATAACTGGTTATATGACGGTACAGGGGGAAGAATAGGTTTCTTGGATGGGAGAGGGAGAAAATGATGAGTTCTGTTTCATATATACTATTTTTGAATTGCCCATAGTTCATTCATTCAAGAAATGCTTATTTAAGGGCATATGATAGATCTGGTGCTATGTTAGACCCACAGAAGTACGGGAACACATAAAAATCCTTGTCCTCATAGACTTTATCTTCTAATGGGAGAGATACAGTAAACTAAAAGAAAAATATATAGCAAATATATAGCAATAAATGCCTTAAGGAAAATAAAGCAGCTAAGGCAATAGGAAATGTTGGAGGTCTTACTTGAGAAAGTGACTTTTGATCAGAGACCTTAAGAAAATGAGCAAGGGGGCCATTCAGATATCTAAGGAAAGAGTATTTAGGCAGAGGGAAGAGCAACTGCAAAGATCCTGTAGTGGAGCATGCCTGCCATACAATTGACATTCAAGTAGAGCTGTCAGGTTGGTATTGAACATATAGATTTGGAGTCCAGAGAAAATTGCTGGGCAGGAAATAATACCCAAATCTCTTATGAGCTGTGAAAGTAGCAAACATCACTTAGAGAAGTTTTGAGGAATGAAAAAGGATCTAAGACAGAACCATGGGGAACACTGCAAGCTCCTCAGTTACTAGAAATAGCTTGCTAGTTTAATCAGTGGTAAAGTTTTTAGGAAGAACTATGAACAGAAGGGGCAGTACAACAGAGGGGAGTTTCAGAGAAGGAAACTATGTCTTCTTTACAGGAGGCAGACTAGGAGAGGGAAAAAGTGTAGAGCATGAGCTATTTATTATTAGGATTTATTATTGTTTATTATTAGAAATATTTTCTCTTGTAAGGCAGTGATATTTCATCAGACTTTTATCATTAAATATTCCTCAAGACTATCTAGTTCTGTACTTGCCAATCAAGTTTAGTACTTTGGTTCCCCAAGTATTTTGATGCTGGGAATGGAATAAAATTCCTTGTGTAGCATATATTAATATAAGTATTTCTGTTAAGAAAAGGCGACATCTCTCTATTTTTATCTATTTTTTTTTCTCTTTTTTGTTTTTATCTCTTTAAAAAATGCATTTCTAGTCTGGTTTATATATCAGTGTCTTATAAATTGAGTTATTAAGTCTCTGTGAATTTTGCCCATCTCTGGATATATAGATAGAATCCATTTATGGATCTAGTCCATACATATAGATAAAGTCCAGAAGTGGATAAAATCTACCTTAATAACAAAACAGGGTGTTCTGAATGGTGATAAATCTCTATATACAGACAATATTTGCCTTTTATAACTTTTCTTATTAGTCTACAATTATATAGCATGTTTCCATTGGATAAATATGTTGTATGAAAAATATGTTGCTGATATAGCTAAAAAATTATTACTTGACAGAATCCTAAGGGATAGACAATTACCTTTCTAAGGCTTTAAAGTTAATTATTTTGTTTGTGGAAACTTTTTTTTTTTTCTTTCTGGAGGGAGGTGTGGTATAGATTATGATTTGGTTAGTTATTCTTTTTTAAAAAATTTCTCTCTGCTCCCTCCCTCCCAGTTGTCTGCTTTCTATGTCCATTCTCTGTGTGTGTTCTTCTATGACCACTTCTGTCCTTATCAGCAGCAGTGGGAATCTGTATTTCTTTTTGTTGCGTCATCTTGTCTCTGTGTGTGTGGCGCCATTCCTGGGCAGGCTGCACTTTCTTTCGTGCTGGTGGCTCTCCTTACGGGGCACACTCCTTGCGTGTGGGGCTCCCCTATGCGGGGGACACCCCTGCATGGCACAGCACTCGTTGCGTGCATCAGCACTGCGCATGGGCCAGCTCCACACGGTCAAGGAGGCCCGGGGTTTGAATCACGGACCTCCCATGTGGTAGGCAGATGCCCTATCCATTGGGCCAAGTCCGCTTCCCTGGTTAATTCTTATAATATTTTCCATCTTGGTGAATTTTTAGGGACCAAATAATTTTACGGTTTGAGCTATTTTCTTTGTAATCATTTGGTTCTCTTTTGTGCAACTACTTCTAACAATAGTATGAGTTCTTCATATGTCTGAGGACAATAACCGTATTAATGAAAAAACAAAAAAGAAGACTGTGGCAGTTTGATATTTTTGAATTCCAAAGAGGTATTGATTGTGTTTATGGACTGGGCTGTTCCTCTGGGTACAATACCCTTTTGATTGTATTAAATTCAAAGGTTTTATGTTTATCTGATTAAATTAAGATTGGGGCTTTTATTCGACCACAGCTCAGTAGGCTGTGACCCAGGGTTGAGTCCCACCCCGTTGGTGGGCTATATAAATGTAAACTCACTCAAAAAGACACATAGAAGTAGATAACAGGAGAACACAGAAAAAGACACGGCAGAGGAGAGAACTTAGTTTTGATGCTGGAGTCCTGGGGAGAGACGAGCCATTTGTCTGATAGTTTGCAGCTGAAGAGAACAGAGCACCTGAGCCCTATGCCAGCCTACAACTGAGATAGGAAGAAGCTGGGCCCACGGAGCCTTAAGAGAAAAGAGGAAGGCCGAACCCTTGCAGATATCGCCCACCATCTTCAACCTGTGGCAACAGACTTTGGTGAGAAAAATAACCTTGAGTTGGACTCTTTAGGGCCTTGTAACTGCAAACTTCTACCCCAAATAAATACCCTTTATAAAAAGACAACAGATTTCTGGTACTTTGCATCAGCACCCCTTTTGGCTGACTAATACAAAGGCAAAATAAATTAAAAACCTTAGAAGGGAAAATAGAATATCTAACAAAACAGAAAAATTTTAAACTATAAAGAAAAAAAACATCAGTTGCATTAAAATGAAGAATTTCTGGTCATCAATATAAACCTTAAAGAAAATAAAGATACAGACCACAAACTAAGAATAGATAGTGCAATGTAGATCAGAGGAACCATAAAGAATGCTATCAAGGAAACGGATATGGCTTAACTGATAGAGCGTCTGCCTACCATATAGGAGGTCCAGAGTTTGAACCCAGGGCCTCCTGGCCCGTGTGGTGAGCTGGCCCACATGCAGTGCTGCCACTCACAAGGAGTGCCATGCCATGCAGGGGTGTCTCCCGCATAGGGGAGCCCCATGCGCAAGGAGTGCGCCCCGCAAGGAGAGCCGCCCAGCGTGAAGGAAAGTTTAGCCTGCCCAGGAATGGCACTACAAACACGGAGTGCTGACGCAGCAAGATGATGCATCAAAAAGAGACACAGATTCCTGGTGCTGCCCAGAAGGCAAGTGGACACAGAAGAACACACAGCGAATGGACATGAGAGCAGACAACTGGGGATGGGGGCAGGGGTGGGCAGGGAAGGGGAGAGAAATAAAAAAAAAAAAGAATGCTATCAGTTCTATTACAACACTTGTTTTGAAAATGAGAAATTGTTCCATTGCAATTGATATATAAGGAACAATATTAGTGGAATGTGAATTTTATGTTTGCTCATGCCTGATTTTGTTCTTGAGAAATACTAGGTAAATACAGAAAACATCACCCAGCTGAACTGGGCCACATAAATTCACACCTCAAAAATCTATTAGCTATCTCAGATCACTCAGTGTGTTAGGAGCTGCACTCAACCTATCTACATCTGGCATTATTTTTCATCTGATTTCAGATAATCAGACTTCCTCCACTTTACACTAACTCACAGGCTGCAACCCTCCCAATGCCCTCTTCTCTAAGCAAACGTTGGCCTTTTTCAAAGTAGATCATTATATTTGTTAATATTATATTATTTATATACTTCTTAACTGTTTAATACTTATAAAACTGTGCCACCTTTTTTATTAGATTTCTACCTTTTTAAAAAAAAAAATCACTGGCCCATTTTTCCCATAAGTTCTGTGGTTTTATTGCACTATTTTTGTATAACGGTGATTTTTGGGACACATATAATACATTGTAGCAGAACTGACTGTACATATAGTATGATTCCTTTTATACAAAGTTTAAAAACATGTAAAACTAATCATGGCATGCCAATGTGATAATATAATGGGAATGAGGGGAGAGGCAAAAGATGGGATTGAGGAGTAGTGCAGAGAATTCTTTCAAACATTACATTAGATTTCTTTTAGTAGTAGGTACAATGGATGATGATTGCTTGTTATTTTTATATCATGCTTGTACTTTATTGAGCTATAATTCACATACCACACAATTCACCCATTTAAGGTGTTTAATTCAGTGGTTTTTTAGTGTATTCACAGAATTTGCAACCATCACCATACTCAATTTTAGAGTATTTTTATCACCCCAAGCCCTAGGGAACCAATTATATACTCTTTGTCCCTGTTGCCTGTTTTGAACATTTCCTATAAATGGAATTATATAATATGTGGTTCTTTGTAATTCTTTCATTTAGCATAATGTTTTCAAGATTCCTCCATACTGTAGTATGTTTCATTATTTCATATGTTTATTCTTTTTTATGGCTAAGTAATATTCCATTGTATGGATGTACTACATTTTATTTATCCATTCATCACTTGATGGACATTTGCCCCTTTCCCCTCACTTTTTCACTATTATGAATAATGCTGTTGTGAACCTTTTTATATAAGGTTTTGTATAGACATATGTTTTCATTTCTGTTTAGTATATACCTGGGAATGAAATTGCTGGATCATATGATTACTCTTTTGAGGAACTGCCAGACTATTTTCTAAAGAGCCTGCACAATTTAACATTTTACATATATATATATATATAACCATATATATACCTGTATATTTTCCTTTTTATCTCCTCATTATTTAATAATTTTAAAAGAGAGAAAGTAAGGACAACTGAAGTGAATCTCTTATCTGTTGTGCAGTAATGGATATTGGGATAAGAAACTCCAAAGGAGGACAGGGGATCTTGGATGATAAATTCTCATTCAGCATTTGGAGCTCTGGATTACTGAATCTTTGTAGAACCCTAAATTAATTTGTGGAGTAAGTAAACTATTTTTAGTAGGTGTCTCATATCTCTTTGACACCTCTCTTCATCCATTTTGTTTTTAAAGATTTAATTTTTGTTTATTCCTGCCCGCCCCCCCCCATTGTCTGCTTACTGTGTCCATTCGCTGTGTGTTCTTCTGTGTCTGCTTGCATTTTTGTCAGTGGCACTGGGAATCTGTGCCTCTTTTTGTCAGCTCTCCGTGTGTGCGGCACCACTCCTGGGTAGGCTGCACTTTTGTCATCCAGGGCAGCTTTCCTTGCATATGGGGACACCCCTGTGTGGCACGGCACTCCTTGTGTGCATCAGCGCTGCACACAGGCCAGCTTACCACATGGGTCAGGAGGCCCTGGGTTTGAACTCTGGACCTCCCGTTTGTTAGGCAGACTCTGTATCAGCTGAGCCAAATCCGCTTCCCATCCATCCATTTTTTTTCTTCAAGCTACTTCCTGATTTTGTGCTATCCCTCAGAAGGACTAGTTATAAACATTTTCAAATTACTCCCCTTTCCCTTTGTTTTTATTGAAACTTCCATTTTCTCTTAGAAGCAAGCACTCTATACTAACTTACTATTGATTGATGTTAGCTTAATGTTTTACAGTTCTGAAGGGATTTACAATTTACAAGATAATTTTGTTCAAAGATATTCTTAATATGTAATTTTAAGTTTCTGGGGGCAGGAATGAATAGATAAACATGCCTTTTTTGTGTGTGTGGAGGAAGTGAAATAAGATGCCCTTTAGAATACCAGTAAATTGTACAAAATGCCAGTAAATTATACATGTAAGCTTCTGTTCTACTGTCTAACATCTGTCCTATGTTTTAGAGCCCTTTGTTCTGACTAGGCCTGACTCTTATTTCTAAAGTGTGTTCTTGTGTTAAGTGGGCTTCCTTCACCAATTTTCAGTGATTTGAAACTACAGCGTACTTGGACATTTATATATATGTAGTTACTTTGCATCTTTTGAATATCCATCCAATATTGGGGAAAATCCTCCTTTTGTTCCTAGCCAAAAGACAGTTTCTAAGTCTTCTTTGCAGCCAGGTACAGGCATATGACTCAGACCATGCCAATGAGATTGAGTCACTTAAGAAGAGCAGGAGAGAGCACTCTGAGGTAGGTGGTGCAGTGTTGAATCTGTTCCTGATAAAGGTGGAAAGCTGGTGGAGAGATATCTTATTTTCAGAAATGGTGAATGGTGGAGGTTTTAATCATAGCATCCTCTGCTCTCAGGATGTGAGGCATGGTTTCTGTACCCACTGGCAGTCTGGCATGAAGAGTTGAGTGTTCTTGCTGGCTACACAACTATCATGTCCTCCTAGGAATTCTATAAGCTGTCTAGTATCTTTTTTTTTTTGCCTTAAAAAAAATTTTTTTTTAAAGATACATAGGTTACACAAAATGTTACGGTAAAAAACATAAGAGGTTCCCATATACCCCACTCCCCTCATCCTCCTCTAGTATCTTTCAAAAATTTCTCTTCTGCTTAAACTAGCTCGAGTGGCCTCCATCTTTTTCTTGATTCCTTGCGCTCTTTTTTAGCTGGCCGTTAAATCCAACATGAAGTCCAAATCTTACCTGGCTAGAGAAGGAAGGCTTACCCAGTAGCTTCTCAAAGAGCCTTTAGAACAGGGGTTCTTAACCTTTTTTGTTCTGTGGACCTCTTTGCCAGTCAGATGAAAACCACGGACCCCTTATAAGTCCATTCTATACTGTGTACTATTTAATAAATAAATGTATCACACCCACACCAACACATCCCCATAAGAATAATGTTTTTTAAAATTTCAATTGAAACTCACGGATCCCTTGTTAAGAACCCCTGCTTTGGAAGTATACATGTTTATGAAATATTGTTAGCATACAAAATATTAGTGAATAATAAAATGAACAGCCTTTGTACCCACACCCAGCTTTATCACATGTATACATTTAACCATATTTGCTTCATATTTCTTAAAGAAGTAAAATGTTAAAGATACGTTCTCCTTACTTGACTTTTTTTATTGGTCAGGTTGTTTTGTTTCTTTTCCATCTATGTACTTGAAAGTTTCAAGTCCTGGGTGTCTGCTCTCTGTGTCCATTCACTGTGCATTCTTCTATGTCTGTTTGTCTTCTCTTTTCGCAGCACTGGGAACCAGTCCTGGGAGCTTCTGGAGTGGGAGAGAGGTACTCAATCTCTTGCGCCACCTCAGCTCCCTGGTCTGGTGCATCTCTTAATGTCTGTCCTCTGTGTCTCTCTTTTTTTTTTTAAGATTTATTTATTTATTTATTAATTTCTCCTCCCTCCCTCCATTGTCTGCTCTCTGTGTCCTTTTGCTGGGTGTTCTTTTTCTGCTTGTGTTCTCATTAGGCAGTTGCAGGATTCGATCCTGGGACCTTCTGGAGTGGGAGAGAGGTGATCATTCTCTTGTGCCATCTCAGCTCCCTGTTCTGCTGCACCCCTTATTATCTCTCCTCTGTGTCTCTTTTTGTTGAATCATCTTGCTGTGCCAGCTCTCCACGTAAGCCAGCACTCCTGTGAGGGGTAGCACTCTTGCACAGGGCAGCATTCTGTGTGGGCCAGCACTCCATGTGGGCCAGTTTGCTACATGGGTCAGCTTGCCATGTGGGCCAGCTTGCCTTCACCAGGAGGCCCTGGTAATTGAAACCTGGACCTTGCATATAGTAGATGGGAGCCCAATCGCTTGAGCTACATCTTCCCACATTCTATTTCTACTATTTTAGTGGGTTTATGCTTGCATTTTGATGACCAAAGTCCAAGGTTTTTTAGTGTTTACTGTCCTGATCAATACATGGACCTGAGGGCTTTCAGTCACCTACTACTCCATCCATCTCTTATATATTTATGTAGGCTACAAATAATGGAAAACCCAATTACAGTGGCTTAAACATACAGAGATTTATTTTTTTCACATAGCAAGAAGCTGAGGGAAGCAGATGTGGCTCAAGTGATTGGTCTCCTCTATGGGAGGTCCAGGGTTCGATTCCCCAGGCCTCCTGGTGAAGGCAAGTTCGCCTGTTTGCTGAGCTGGTCTGAGTGGAGTGCTGGCCTGCATGGCAAACTGGCCCAAGTGGAGGTCTGGTGCAGCAAGATGATGTAACAAAAAGAGACACGGAGAAGACACAATAAGAGATGCAGCAGACCAGGGAGCTGAGGTGGCACAAGTTATTGAGCACCTCTCTCCCACTCTGGAAGTTCCCAGGATCTGTTCCAGTACTGCCTAAAGAGAAGACAAGCAGACACAGAAGAATACACAGTGAACGGGCACAGAGAGCAGACAACAGGGGCAGGGGGATTGGGAGAGAAATAAATATATAAATCTTTAGCAGGGGAGAAAAAGAACAAGAGGTGGAGAGGAATACAGTTTGGCTCAGCAGCTCATTAATGTTGGGGCCATTGTCTCTATAATAGTCAGGGAGACCCCTTGAAACTGTCTTCTGTGTCTTTTTGACATGTCCCCATTATTCTTTGAGCGCGACTTACTTTCTGGTACAACAAGATGTTTCAAGCTGATATAGTATTTTTCCTGCTCTAATCCTGGAATCAGCCATTTCTCTTAAGTATCTCTGGTACCTTTTAGTGAGCAATGGCATTGGTTCTTCAAAATTTAATAAGAATTTGAAAGGGCCAAGAAGCAAAGATACTCTAGGAGTAGTGAGCATACCTCGGACCCAGATCTTGGTCTATAATGCCATTCTCCACTAAAAAAACAGTACTTCTTGGAGCAATAGATGATTCCAGGGTCCAGGCAGGGTTGTTATATCTTGTTATGCCAGAAAATAATGGAAGTGCTGAAAAGATGGTGGGGTCATACTGTCACAAGGACATGGGAGCCAGCTTGAAGAGCTCCCACTTACTACATCTGAGACAATTTGAACACCAAAATGATTAAGTACAGTAATGTGTTATAAACCACTGGAAAAAATAAAAATTCATTAATCCATAGTGATAACAGACAAATAAATAGGGGAGTTTTTTGTTTTGTTTTGTTTTGTTTTACAGTGGAATGCTGAGGGCCAACTGATAAATGTTGGAGTTGGAAGATTGGAAGATTATCATTTTATAACCATCATAGTAAAGACTGGATCAGGCAAGTTCTAAATCTAGGGAGAAGTTTTCAAGAGTACCAGAATATTTGCGTGGTCTTAAAAATGTCTCCTTAGACATTGCTAATTAGTGACAAAGGAAAAATTAATAGTACAGTGGACAAATTGGACAATACCTTGACCATGTAGACAAATTAAAAGTACCAGTGAGGGACAAATGGGAATTTTGTGGCTCCAGGTATGATACCCTGAGAAGATCATAACTATAATTATGTGTCATCGAGAATACATAACTAGAATCTGATCATGAGGAAACATTGGACAAACTCAAAATGAGGAATGTTCTAGTCTTAAAATAGAGGGATGGGATATTCTTCAAAAATGTCAATGTCATAAATGTTCTAGAAACATTCTAGAATAAACAAGCTTAAAGAGCTATAACAATTAAATGTAGTATCTGTTCCTAGACAGGATCCTGAACTCTAGAGGTGAAAAAATGCTAGTACATTATTGGGTCAACTGACAAAATTGGAGTATGAATATACTGGATAAAAGTATTGTACCATTGGTGGACAACACCCATCCTAAGGAATAAAGAGTGTCCGCAACTGCAAACAAGATAGATCCATCCATTTGCCCCATGGAACGTAGGCCCCCTTTCAGTTGGAAACAGAGTGGGCATCATCATTCCCAAATCCTCAAGACTGGGGAATGAACAGTGGACTAAAGTAGACTTATTATTCTATCATAGACTTGTTATTCTGGCAATGGAAGAACTTTTATCATTGATATACAGGTGGTGGCTATAAGAGTTCTGAGGGGAGGGAGAGGGAAGAATAGGTGTAATATGGGGGCATTTTCAGAATATTGGAATTGTCTTGGTGGCATTGGAATGACGGATACAGGCCATTATATATTTTGTTATAACCTACAAAATTGTGCTGGATAGAGTGTAAACTATAGTATAAAACTATAGTCCACGGTTAATAAGAAGGCTTCAGTATGTGCTCATCAATTTTAGCAAATGTACTACACTAATGAGGGTTGTTGTTGATGTGGAAAAGTGTGGGAGGCAGAGAGGATGGGGCATATGGGACTCCCCTATATTTTTTATGTAACCTTTTTGTAATCTAAAACTTCTTTAAAAATAGTAATAAAGAATTAAAAACAAAGCAAAACAAAAAAAAGTTGTTATTGATACAATTTAATTTACTGATGTTGATAACTGTACTGTAGTTATGTAAGAGAATATCTATTATTCTTAGGAATACTATTGTGTTTAGGGGGAAAGGACCATGATGTTTGTAACTTAAATGGTCAAGGAAAAAAATATGTAAGTATATATGTGTGTGTGTATGTGTGTGTAGAGAGTGCAAGCACACACATAGGAGTAAAATGTTGACAATAAGTGAACAGGTGAATCTGGCAAAGGATATATGGGTGTTCTCTGTTATATTGTTATTTTTGCTACTTTTTATTTTTGAAATTATTTTTTAAAGCATAACATAAATCTTACCACTTTTTACTGCTTCCTTTTATGCCAAGGAACCTTTAGTCTTGTAGAAACTACTGCCATAGCCTCCTAACAGATCTCTGCTTCTTCCCTTACTGCCCTCTAGTCATTTCTTCACACAACTAACAAAGTGATGTTCTTAAAACGTAAGTAAGATAACGTCACTCTTCTGCTCATGGCTTATCATTTCACCTGAAATAAAATTCAATCCTTACCAGGGTCTTCAAGGCCTGGCCTACTTCAACCTTTTTGAGATTTCCTCTGCCCCACTCATTTTTCTCCAGCTGAACTGACCCCATTGTTGTTCCTTCAGTAGGCCAAGTGAACTCCCATTTCAGAGGCTTTGTGTTGCTGTTCCCTCTTCCTGGAATCCATGTTGCTCATATTATTTGTGTGATTTCCTCCCTTACTTCTGGCCTGTATCAAATCTATCCTCATCAGAAAGGCTATCCCTTACCTTCCTAATTAAAACAATATTTTTCTTTCCCTTCCCACTGTACTTTATCCCCTTTCCCTGCTTTATTTCTATTTCTGTTCTATCTATATTTGTTTATTACTTTTCTCTTTTGAAATGTTAACTCCTTGAGAGAAGGAGTTTGTTTTATTCACTACTATATCCCCAGGGCTTAGAACAGTGCCTGGCACACATAATAGACTCATAGTAAATGCTCGAGAATGGAAGAATATTTAAGCCTGAGGCACTAAGAAGCTGATTGAAAACTTAAACTGTGTGAGTGGTGCTTCTTGGTTTTGTTGAAAGGCTGAAAGATATCAGAGTAGGTAGTTGGATTTTATTTGTCCCTTGGGCTAACTTTCTGGGTCAATCCATTTTGACAATCTTTTTCAACTAGTTAGCAGATAATTTTAAGTTATGAAAGTATTTCTCTTTAATAATTGAAAACAATTCTGTACTCTTTGCTGTACCTCTCTTTCTTACAGTCTTACTCTTCAGAGGTGACCATGTTCATCTTTCTGTTTTCAATTTTTCTGCTAGTTATCCACCATAAGTTTAAATAATTGAAATATTTGACTATGCCTGTAGTTTTTCCATGGTGACGAATTTGGTTATTTATACTATCTTCCATCTTCTTTCCTCCTTTAACCCCCAATTTTTGTTAATTATTTTTTTTAGTTCTGCTATAGTTTACTTTCATAAAATAAATAATATGTTTTTTAGTTTTGATTCCATCAACATCTGATTGTTTTCTTGATTTATATTATGTAAGATGAGGGAATTGATACCCCCTCCCCTACCTGTTATAACTTTTTTTTTTTTTAAAAGAGGTACTGGGAATTGAACCCAGGATCTCGTACATAGGAGACAGGCCCCTGAGCTACATCTGCTCCCCATGTTATTCTTTTAATTTGACATTTTAATTATTTTTGGAGAATGTCTGGCTGTATCCTAGGGGCAAATGCTGATCCTCACTGTGGCTCAGTATGTGTGCACAAAGAGTGAGGAGGGTCCAAATGGCCCAGGTGTTAGACCTTTTTAAAATAATTTACTGCCTCATTTCCCATTGTAGCTCTCTGTCTAAGCTTGGAGTTTCTCCCAGTCTTTGCTGGGAAAACTGGCTCCGGCAACTCTACTGTAACTTCTTCTTGTCGTGAATTTAGGCTTCCTCCCCTATGGTGCATTTGTCAGTACAGTCTCATTGGATTGTCTTCCGGAAATTTATGAAAATCTGATCTCCTGCAAACTGTCCCCCCTTCTCAATGAATTTATATCTTCCACTTCCCTAATCAATGCGAGTTTGGAAGGGAGGCAAGAGACTTGCTCAGTCTGTTCTCTTATAGGAGAAGATCTGGAGTCATACATGGTTTTCAGTTATCTTAAGTTTTTAAATGGTCACGTGATGCTTTTACATGGTTCAAAGTGCTTTTACCTAATTGATTTAATCCTCATAACAACCTTTGTTGTAGGCTGGACATTTATTTGCTTATTTTACAGATTAAGAAATTGAGGATTGGAGAGGTCAAGTAAGGGATTTACCTAAGGTCTTGGTTAAGTAAGTGACAGAACTGGACTAAAGATTAGAGCCCAAATTTTCCAACTCATAGTCAGGGTCTCTTTTTTATTCTACTTTTGATTGGGTATAGGGTTGATACTGTCCTCAGGTTTTCAGTATTTCTTTCTATATACATGTATTTAGAACACTTTTGACACTGAAGTTTGTTTAGAAATTTCATGTTCTTTGTACCATTTCTTCTTTGAAATGGAATCTCATTTCAGTCTTTTCCTAACAGCCCTCTTATTCTCTATCTTCTTATAATATATCAACTCTTAGATTACGAGAGTATTGGGGCTTGTCTGATTATTTTTGGAGAAATTCATGGTTCTTATATGGTTTCTTTTTCTGCACATTAGTGAATCTTTTCATGCATAGCTGCTCTTCACCTCATTAAATGAACCATGTTAGTTTAACTTCATTTTTTTGCTTGCTTCTCATTCTTTCCAAAATTGGTCATGAAACTAGAGTGAAGGTTTGTTCTGTGTTGGTTGACATTATTAGGACCAGTTTGTAAAGGCTTTGTGCAGGTAGTTTGGTTGTATTATTGTCATTGGTTTCTTTAGAGTTGGTTAAACACGCATTCTAGGGACAGCACATATTGAACCATACGTATTTATTGTTTACTTGTCACTCTTATTTATTAGGTAAAGATCAACATGCAACAGATCTTTATCATAAGTACTTGTGTCCCACACTTCAACACTGTACAAACCATTGTTTTCCTAGAGATCTTGGAGGTAGATTGGAGGTTGCCTACAATTTATGTGATGATGTAGCTATCTTTTCCAGATGTAGGGTTTGTGCCATAGATATAAATGGAAGATTGAATTGTGTACCCAGTTTGGACATGTTCTTCGTCCTGGTCCACATTCTGGTGGGTGTAAATAAGATCTCTTCAAATTGTTAACTTTAGTTAAGGTGTGGCCCAACTGAATCAGTTTGGGCTTTTGTCTGGAATACTGGGGTCCTTTATAAGCAGAATGAAATTTAAACAGAGAGAAAGCCACAAGACCAATCAGAAGCTGGAAGTCAGTGGAATCCAGAGGAAAAGATGTCACTATATACACTGCTATGTGATGGAAAAACCAAGGACCAGGGAACACTTGACAGGCAGCCTCAGAACCACCGCAGTGTTCAGGGAAGAAAACATCACCTCGTTGACACCTCAGTTTTGGTCTTCTCCTGGCCTCAAAACCACGAACCAATAAATTCCTGTTGTTAAGCCAACTTGTTACATGGTCTGTGTTTTAGCAGCCTCTGGAAAGTATGCACTCATATCTAGACCATAGATACAATAACTTCATTGAATCTATCTTTAGATTCAGTTTGTTGAGTTGCGTAATTCCAGTTTGCCCCATTTATAAAATATCGTGTGAATGGTGCGTCCTACTAGACTTATCTAATTTAAGAATTCATATAATATTACTTAATGAAATTGTTTTAAGTTTCAGAATCTTGTTCAGTTTTGATTCCAAGTTCTTTATGAATATAGTGTGTATCAGCTATAGATGACCAGAGAGTCTGTACTCAAAAATATAAAAGCATTTCTTATGGTTAAGTTACAAAGTTTGAAACTGAGCCTTACTTGCTGTTATTACTCAGCCATACTTGGTATTTTTAAGTTTAAATGCTTAGACTTGTGGTTTACCCTTTACGAAGAGGAATTTTATTATTTGGGTCCATGCAAAATATTATCAATTTTGAGAAGAGGGAAGTGGACGTGGCTCAACTGATATAGCGTCCGTCTACCATATGGAGGGTCCAGGGTTCACTCCCCAGGGCCTCCTGACCTTTGTGGTGAGCTGGCCCATGCACAGTGCTGCTGCACACAAAGACTGCTGTGCCATGTAGGAGTGCCCCCCGGTAGGGGTGCCCCACGCTCAAGGAGTGCTCTGTAAGGAGAGCCACCCCGCATCAAAAAAGCACAGCCTACCCAGGAGTGGGGTCGCACACTCAGAGAGCTGATGCAGCAAGATGATGCAACAGAAAGAGACACAATTTCCCAGTGCTGCCGGATAATGCAAGTGAACACAGAAGAACACACAGCTAATGGACATAGAGAGCAGACAACAGGGGGAATGGGGGAGGGGGGAGGGAGAGAAATAAATAAAATAAATCTTAAAAAAAAAACTTTTTCTTTTTTTTTAACCTTGACTTTTCCTGTTCTTTTTAGGGAACATTGATCTTTTTTTTTTTTTTTACAGCAGACAAACCATTTCACTTTTTAATCCAGGGTATAAAACAGGTAGAGAAAAATGCGTGTATGTTACATTCAATTATTTTACTAAAGAAAGAACCAAAAGAAGATAAACTTTTTTTTTTAAAGCTGATTTTAATAAAGCCATGAACTTGAAAAATTATTCTGAGCTGTAGAGCTAGATATGGTTGTTTGTTCTTTAAAAAAAAAAAAAAAACTCATCTGTTATGGGTTAATTTAATATAATTTCTTAACTAAATATCAAACCTAGCAAGTGGAGGGAACTCGTGGCCCATTAAAAGATAAGTAGCACTGAAAAAACTTCCAAGCTCTGAACAAAAAAAACACTGATTAATGACTACTTTCTTATTACTCCACAGAGATAAGAATAAATATTACACAGGATTAAGCAGGTGGGCCAGTAAAAGCCAGTAAACAGTTAAAACAAACAAACAAAAAAGATAAGGCCTCAATGAGTTCTGCTCTAGGTCACTGAAACAGATTTAAGGTGTGAGGCAGGATTAATTTACAAGTGAGAAGTTAGTGACTGGAGCAGTTTGGTAAAGGGAAGGCTTTATATAGTATAATGCAACTTTGGATGATTTTAATAAGGCTTGCGAGAGAAAACCACAGTAACTGATTTAACCATTTAATATGTTTTACAAATGAATTTCCCCTTGAAAACAGAGGGAAAAGACATTTAAAGATGTAAGGAATTGTATCTACAGTGGCATAGTATGAGCAAAACAATCAATGGTGAAGATAGCAAAGCTGGAGGGAAAAAAAGCTACAAATAATGATTTTTTAAGTCTACTGATGGAAACTTTATTAAAATAGCCAAGGATACTAGAACAATGTTCTGTATGTAAACAATGCAAGAAATTATGGATTTGCTTTGATAAGGTACGCAGGGCTCCTGTTTTATGGGATAGTAAAAAGCCTACCACAATCTAGAGGTAGTTTTTATTCTAAGGGAGATGATTGTACTGTTATAACTAGGACTGTATCCTGTACTATTTCTCATGGGGTTCTTGTACTAAATGTAGTTCAGTGAGTCTGCTGCAATTTCTAAGAAACTGAACAAAGGCATAATCAAAGTACAGGAATGGAAGCAATGTAAAAATGGCAAGTGTAGCATCCACTGGACCAAGTCCGCTTCCCACATTTATTTTATTTTTAAGGCCAATGTACAACCCTGAGGAACATTGATCTTTAATTTAAAAATTTTGTCTCAGGAAGTGGACTTGGCCCAGTGGATAGGGTCTGCGGTTCAAACCCCAGGTTTCCCGGACCCATGTGGAGCTGGCCCACGTGCAGTGCTGATGCATGCAATGAGTGCCGTGCCACGCAGGGGTGTCCCCTGAGTAGGGGAGCCCTATACCCAAGGAGTGTGCCCCATAAGGAGAGCCGCCCGGCACGAAAGTGCAACCTGCCCAAGAATGGTGTTGCACACACAGGGAGCTGACACAGCAAGATGACGCAACAAAAAGAAACACAGATTCTCTGTGCCACTGATAAAGACAGAAGTGGTCACAGATGCACACTGGGGGCGGGAAGAGAAATAAATAAAAAATAAATCTTTAAAAAAAATTTTTGTCTCTGGCTGTAAGAAGAGTAATTGAACTATATGGAAATAGGAAAAATGCAAATGTTTTTATATCTTCCCTGATTATAAGAAAATGGTTTAGATATAGATATGGGCAAATCTTCATCTATGAATATGTATCTTTAACCAGTGTAATAACCCTGTACTGTTTACTTTTAAATTGATTTTAGACAGAAGCTTTTAATATGAAAAATTAGAATATGAAATAGGAAAAGACTACAAAGTTGAAAACTTCTGTAGCTTTTTTTTAAAAGATGTTTATTTATTTATTTATTTATTTATTTTTCTCCCCTTCCCCCTCCCCACCCCAGTTGTCTGTTCTCTGTGTCTATTTGCTGTGTGTTTTTCTTTGTCCCATTCTTTTGTTGTCAGTGGCGCAGGAATCTGTGTCTCTTTTTGTTGCGTCATCTTGCTGTGTCAGCTCTCCGTGTGGGCGGCACCATTCCTGGGCAGGCTGAACTTTCTTTCAAGCCGGGCGGCTCTCCTTATGGGGCGCACTCCTTGTGCGTGGGACTCCCCTACACGGGGGACACCCCTGCGTGGCATGGCACTCCTTGTGCGTGTGGGCCAGCTCCACACAGGTCAAGGAGGCCCAGGGTTTGAACCTTGGACCTCCCATGTGGTAGAGGGACACCCTAACCACTGGGCCAAGTCCACTTCCCTCTGTAGCTTTTTTACAAATATTATTTGTTTCTTCTCTCACATTATTTATTTATTTTATTTTTAAAAAAGATTTATTTTATTTATTTCTCTCCGCCCCCCCCCCCAGTTGTCTGTTCCCTGTGTCCATTTGCTGCGTGTTCTTCTTTGTCTGCTTCTATTGTTGTCAATGGCATGGGAATCTGTTTCTTTTTGTTGCATCATCTTGCTGTGTCAGCTCTCCGTGTGTGCGGCACCATTCTTGGGCAGGCTGAACTTTCTTTCATGCTGGGCAGCTCTCCTTACGGGGTGCACTCCTTGCGCGTGGGGCTTCCCTATGCGGGGACACCCCTGTGTGGCACTCCTTGTGCGGATCAGCACTGCACATGGGCCAGCTCCACACGGGTCAAGGAGGCCTGGGGTTTGAACCGTGGACCTCCCATGTGGTAGACAGACACCCTATCCATTGGGCCAAGTCCGCTTCCCACATTTATTTTTATTTTTAATTTTTTTAAAAGATTTTTTTATTTGTTATTTTTATTTATTTCTCTCCTCCCCCCCGTTGTCTTCTCTCGTTTCCATTCGTTGTGTGTTCTTCTGCGTCTGCTTGTATTCTCATCAGGTGGCACTGGGAAACTGTGTCTCTTTTTTGTTGTGTCATCTGCGTCAGCTTTCCATGTGTGTGGTGCTGCTCCTTGGCGGGCTGCACTCTTTTCCACGTGGGCGACTCTCCTCGTGGGGCACGTTCCCTGCACGTGGGGCACCCCTACGTGGGGGCGCCCCTGTGTGGCATGGCACTCCTTGCGCGCGTGCTAGCACTGCGTGTGGACCAGCTCACCACACAGGTCTGGAGGCTTTGGGGATTGAACCCTGGGCCCTCCATATGGTGGACGGACGCTCTATCAGTTGAGCCATGTCTGCTTTCCCTCTCACATTTAATTAGTTATCTTTTTTTGTATTCCCTGTTTAAGTTATATTTCATGCTCTTGGAGGAGTAATGTGGAATCAGTACAGATTTCTGGGAAATGCATCTTTAACAAACCCAAAATGTATCTGTTTCCACTCAGCTATTTATCTATATCCGCTAGTGGCTAGCTTTATACATAGTTGTATGATAAATGTTTGCATTGTATGGAATTGAAGTTTTTACAGTGGAATTGAAACCAATCCTGTGAAAACAATTGACCACACTGGATCTGTTTCAGGGTGGACTACTCTGATTTTCCACTTACAGGAATTTTAAAGTCCATGGGTGTTCCTAACAGGCTGGTTAGCTTTGTTTTACCCAGATTGTTTGGCTGTGGTATTTAAATAGGATGTTCGATGCTGGGATTAAGGAATGGCTTGAAATGCTTGCTCTTGTTTAAAACTCCCCAGTGGTTTTCTTTTTTTTTCATTTTTAAAGGTTTTTTTAAGAAAAAAATTCCTGCCATTAGTTTTTTTTTTAAGATTTATTTTTTATGTATTTCTCATTCCCCATCCTCCCTCATTGTTTGTGCCTGCTGTCTGCTGTCTGCTCTCTGTGTGGTCTCTGTCTGCTTGTCTTCCTTTTTTTTTTTTTTGAGGCACCGGAAACTGAACCTGGGATCTCCCATGTGGTAGGTGGTACCCAATTGCTTAAGCTGCATTTGCTTCCACTAAAGGAGTTTTATTGAGATATAGTCACATACCATATAATCCATGCAAAGTGTTCAATCAGTGGCTTTTAGTTTAATCAACACAAACAATTTTAGAACATTTTCATTATTCCAAAAGGAAAAATCCTCTACTGCTTAGCAGTCACCTCTCAATTCCTCTGTCCTTCCCCAACTGTTCATAACTGCTAATCTAATTCCATCTCTATAAATGTATTTATATTTATATTTTATATAATAGAATCAAATAATATGTAGTACTTTGTGTCTGGTTTATTTCTCTTAGCATAATTTTTAAAAAATTATTTTAATTTATTTTCAGTTAGAGAAGGTGTAGGTTTATAGAGTAATCTAGTAAAATGTATAGTATTCTCACATATGCCTCTTGTTGACACTTTGCATTATTGTAGTGCCTTTGTTACAACTGATGAAAGAAATGTTAAAATATTACTGTTATGACAATAGTCCATAGTTTAGATTAGGTGTTACTATTTAAGGCTTTAATAAAAGGGATTTTAAAAGTAAGGCAAAACTTTGCCTTCTCCATTTACTAAACCTGAGGCATCTGTCAATAGAAAAAGTATAGTAGGACTTATTGGCACCATGGTGCAGAGCATCGAAGAATTCCATATTGTGACAACACATCAAAATAAATTGCTGTCAACAGACCAAAACACGAAGTGCTGTGATTCTGTCTGACGTGTGAAGATTCAGACAGGCTGTCTTGACAAGTTGTGGTGGAGCACCTGCATTTGACAGAAGACAGTGATATAAATCTGATTTGCCTGATATGAGGCACCTAGATAATGTTGGTGACAATAATTCTGCATAAAATTTCCAACACATGAGTCTAATTTTATTTTGCTTTTCTTATATGGTGTTATTTTTATGGTCATATTTTGATACCCACTTGGTTTCTATTTGTGCTTTGTAGTTTGGCCTTGAAATAGAATTGTAAATAAAAAAGTCCAAAAAATGAAACAGATTAAGGTTTAGATCTGTCTATCTCTTTTTAAAATAGAATTAGAGGGAAGTGGATTTGGCCCAACGGATAGGGCGTCCGCCTACCACATGGGAGGTCCAAGGTTCAAACCCAGGGCCTCCTGACCCATGTGATGAGCTGGCCCACATGCAGTGCTGATGAACGCAAGGAGTGCTGTACCACGCAGGGGTGTCCCCTGCGTAGGAGAGCCCCACGCGCAGGGAGCTGCCCAGCGCAAAAAATGTGCAGCCTGCCCAGGAATGGCATCGCACACACGGAGAGCTGATGCGGCAAGATGACGCAACAAAACAAGACAGAGTCCTGATGCTGCTGACAAGGATACAATCGGACACAGAACACAAAGCAAATGAACACAGAGAGCAGACAACTGGTGGGAGGGATTGTGGGAAAGGGGAGAGAAATAAAAATAAATAAATCTTCTAAAAAAAAGTGTTAGAAAAGGCAATACCATTGCAGTTGCTCAAAGCAAAAGTAAAGCAAAGAGACTTAATTTTACTCTAATCTTAAAAGTTGGAAGCAGATATGGCTCAAGTGATAGAACTTCCACCTACTATATGGGAGGACCTGGGTTTGATCGCTGGGGCCTCCTGGTGAAAAAGAAGAAGAGAAAGCATGCCTGTGCAGCCAGTGCCTGTGTGAGTGCCTGCATGGTGAGCCAGTGCCCACGTGAGTGTCCACGTGGTGAGCCAGTGCCCCGTGCAAGTAAGTCACACAACAAGATGATGATGCATCAAAAGAGAGACAAGGGGAGAATCAAGGTGAAGCACAGCAGAAATCAGGAACTGAGGTGGCGCAATTGACAGGGAACCTCTCTCTCCATCAGAGGTCTCTAGAATCGAATCCCTGTGAATCCTAGAGGAGAGAAAATGAGAAGAGAAGACAACACAGACAGTAAAAACAGTAGGGCAGGAGGAGGGGAAGGGGGAAAAATAAATCTTAAAAAAAAAAGTAATCATAGTTGAGGTCGTACTAATTTTGTAACTTGCAGTCAAAATATTAAAAAGAGTGGGTTAAGGGGAAGCAGCTGTGGTTCAAGTGATTGGGCCCCAGTCTACCATGTAGGAGGTCCTGGGTTCTATTCCTGGGGCTTCCTGGCAAAAGTAAGCTGGCCTGTGCGGTGAGCTAGCGTCACAAGACGACACAGAAAGGAGACACAGGAGGGACAATGGAGACACAGCGAAGTAGAGAGCTGAGGTGGCTCAAGTGATTGGAGTGCTTCTCTCCCACATTAAAGGTCCTGGGATTGGTTCCTGGTGTCTCCTAAAACAGAAGAAAAGAGAAGACAAGCAGACAGAGAGCACATGGTGAATTCATGTGCAAAAATACAAATGGGGGTGGGGAATAAATAAATAAATCAATCTTTAAAAATAAAAAAAAAAGGGTTAAGGGAGCCGAAGTGGCTTGGTGGTTAACACCAGTTTCTCACGTGTGAGGACCCTGGTTCAATCCCTGGCCCAGTGCCTCAAAAAAAAAAAAAAAAAAAGAGTGGGTTAAAAGTCATGAGTTACTATAAATCTTCTCTCAATCTGTATTTGGCTTTAAAAGCCTCCAGAAGAGGTAAAACCATTGAATAGGCAGTTAATTTTTACCTTTCCTTACCCATAAATGATAACTTTTTATAGAACCAACATATATCATAGCTCATTTAAGAATGTGTAAATCATATCATAGCTCTGGAGTTTAATTATAGAACTTCCTATTAGCTTCTCTGTTTTAGTTCTTCATGCAACCACAGGTACTAGATACTTCATTCTGACAGTGGTTAGCTAGTAGGAAATGCATAGAGATATAAAAGTTTCAATTATATTTTTCTTATTGCATTTTAAAAATTGAACGATCTTAACAATGAACTTTTAGTTGAAAAAAATTTTTAAAAAGGAAATGATTCCTATACAGGCTTTTAGATTACGTATTTCTGAATAATTTATGACAATTAAAAAAATGGAAATAAAGACAAAGTATTATTATTATAATTGTGCTATTTTCTCTCTTTTTGGTAACTAACCTGTTTGTAGTATTTCTGGTAAGACTTGTTCTTGTCCAGGTACAGAAATTATTTTTCCTGATCAAAGATGTTACTATTTCTTACCTCATTTATTGTTTATGTCATTTGAAGATTAGATTCAAATTAAAGCCAATTGTTGCTCTGGTGGTTTCCCTATGAAAATGTAGGGAAAGAATTAAAGAATTCCCCAATTTGAGAAAATTTGAAAATAGTATTGTCAACTATAGTTTTTAAAGCTATAATTAAAAAAAAATTACCACTCGTTCTTGACTATTGTTATTTTATCCCTTAAAGGCTGCTAATGAGAAATAGAGCCTCATTATGATTTTAAGGATGAGAGAGGAAGGCTTTTAATTAATGATATGTAAATGGTCTTGAATTGATTATGTTAGAATATCAAGAGAGATGGGTAGAAGCTGTGGTGTAATATATTTTAATTAAGAATTAATTAAAAATGATGGCAATTTCATAAAGCCTCACAGAAAATAGTGGAATTTACTTTCTGTCAGGAGTAAATTAGCTTGTGATTAAATAAAGGGGCTGCATTAATAGTGGAGCTATTTTTAAACTGTGCTATGATGAATTATATATATTTTCCTAAATAAGTAAAATTAAAATTTAGTATTTAAAGATGGGTTGTAAATGATGTCAGAACACTAACTTATTTTTGTGAACCTATATATTGTTCCTATGTCTGAAAAATTTTGTATATTTGTAATGCTTTCAGAGGCACTGTGTAGCTTTAAAAGACTTCGTACTGTTGCCTGATTAGGGGTAGGGATAAGGAATGCTCTTAAAAGTAGCCCTGAAATATTTTCCCTCTAATCCTATTGTGTAGAACATTGGGGAAAATTCTTTTCTTCTACTGACCTTTGAAAATTATTTTGAAAGAGGTATATGTTTTTTGTTCTCCAGGAATTAATAACATTTCTTATTTAGATGTAGTTTCTCATTATAAATAATAATACTTTTCCTGAAGTTGATAGTACCTATTCAAAAACTCTAAAATGTATATATCTCTTCATCTTGAAACCTGGAATTTTCCTTAGCTTGCTTTATGATTCAGATGTAACAGGCTATAATAATTTTATGAAAAATCTTTTCAACTGTTTAGAAAAAGGTTTTAAAAGGGAGCTGTTTCTGAGTTTAACTTGGATTATAATTTGACCATATTAGAGAAGAGCAGTTTAATTTAATAAATGCATATATTTTATTGGTTTTCCTATATATTCACACATGGTATCATCTCAGTGTTGTAGCTGATTGTATTATATTATTATCTAAAACCCCACATAGTATGTAGTGACACACTCAACCTTAATTCAGTGCTTCATACTGATGAAGCCACTATGAGTGGCTGAATTTGGAAATTTTATCTATCATCCATTTCAGCAGTTGTATAATTGTGAATATATACTTGGGGTTTTTCTTTTTTCTCTTTCTCTGTTTTGCTAAATAGGTTTTTTTTAATGTGATTTTTTTTTTTTTTTTTTGGTCAGTATCAGCCACCATTCATGAAGTTTCCTCATCTCTATGTTTGCCCATTTGGCAAGTATGCATCTTGTACTGTGAAAGTTCACAATGAAAGTTATATTTTGTGAAGCCTCTGTGACGCTTGAAACAGAAATAAAGTTTTAGAAAAAGAGGGGAAATGCCTGCCATTGTTGCTTACTATTAACATTTTCAAATTTATCCTAGTTACTGTAGTATATAGAAATGAACATCACAAAAAAATGTCTCTCATATTATTACATGACTCTGTATGGAAACAGTTGTTGATTTATGCGCCTTTGTTTCACCTGTACAAGCTACTGAAAAATTGAATTTTGTGTACCTGTGTGTATTATGCTGTTCATTGGAGTATTACCATAGCAACAATAATATCTGTTGCTTTAATATTGTGCTGATTTTAAGATAGTTTTAAAAAGACTGAACTTAACATATCAAACGTTAATGTGGCCTTTTTGGTGAAAAGTTCATGCTTTTCGTGGGGGAATAGTATTGAATAATGTCTTCTATGTTAGACTTGGGAACAATTTGAGATGTCAGGTGATTTTTATGAAAGGTTTAGAAGGCTAAATGGTCATTAGTACCCCAGTGAAATTTCTGTGGTAGTTACTTTGGATCAGTCATCTTTAAAAAAAAATTAGAAAAAAATTGAAAAAGATCCAAAATGGTTTTATTTTGGAGTGTAGATGGTGGGGAAAAATGGTTAAGAGAATGAAAACTATAGTTCCAGTGGGAAAACGTTAAAAATTTTGGGGGTATTTTGACTAGAGGAAAAGCCTATGGAGTTGAAAGGAGTTTTACGATATCAATGGTGAATATTTCGTCTCTGTGTACTATTACTGTTATCATTTTTACCTTTATTAATAGATGATGACACATAAGGAAGTGATCTTAAAATGAAAGCTGGAAAGATTTTGATTGACTTTGTGGAGGAGCTACTATTCCAGTAGAGTGAAAAATATAACTGCTCAGTTTGTGAGTCTTTGTCCTTATTGGTCTGTTTTAGGTATGTGCTAGATATAACTGTAATTAGGGGTCTTGACCAGAAGCTCGCTCAAAGGCCCTTCCAGCTCTGTTACTCTATGATCATGATCAAAGGAAAGCATGCCATTTTTTTTCTTTTTTTTTTTTTCAGAATGAAATATCCTAATTAATTTGTTGTGCTTGGAATAGGATACTTAGGCTTTTTATTGCTGTTTTCCTAATGGCTCAAATGACAAGGGAACTCTGTAATAGTCTCTAGAGTATATTTTAAGTCTAGTGAATCAGGCCTTTCTAGTTCATGAAAAAGTTCACAAAGTTTAGAAAGCTAATATAAAGACCTATTGTACTAGAATTTAAATTAGAATCCATATAATGAATTAAATTTGACTAATAATTTGAGTTTTGAAAAAAATAATCATTACTAGAGAATGGGGAACAATTAACTTCCCAGGAATCCCTACTCTCAGCACTGCTTTCTGTAGTCCCAGCTATTTATTATGCAAAAATAATAATAGCTGCCATTGGTTGAGAACTTTTTATTTGTTGTGACTTGTGAAAAATTCTTCACATACATTAGTCCATTTAATCTTTGTACCAACTGTGATTGGGTCAGTGGTTCTCAAACTTCCCATGCTTGAGAATTATTAGGAATTATAGAGTTTTTGCTCATGTGAATTATACCTTCTACTATTTATCATATTAGAAGTTAAAAATATATTAACTTATTTAAATAAACAGTAATAAATCAATTGCATGTTAACATAAAAACATCTTGTTAAATTAAAAAAAAAACCACTATTTTCTAAAACAAAAATTAGTTAGAAGAGTGGCATTGTTTTACATTCCTGCAGATCTCTTTAATGTTGCTTCAACAGGTGGGTTCTCATATCTGATTCTGCATTTCTTCTGTTGGGATATCAGACTTCGTGTAGTCTCTGAAAAACTTCTTCATATACTTATGAACAAGTGAAAAATGCAACAACGTGTTGATAAGTTTAAAGATAATTTTGCCCTTGGAAACCCTGAAGGTGCTTCAGGTAACTTAGAGGTCCCTGGAACATGCTATTAAGAAACACTGATTTAGGAAGTATCCTCATTTTACAAATAAACATCACTATATACTTCTGCTGTGCTGTAATGCTAACAAGTGTACAGGTTTCCTTTTCTTTCTTGCTCTCAGTTTTGGCATTAGAGGATCAATCCATAATTGTTATTTTATCAAGCTTAATATAGTAGCTTCCCTTAATTTAGGGATCTAATTTGAGCGCTCTGGTAGAAGTTCCTGGAAACCTACTCAACTTTGCATTGGGAGACACTTTCTAAATGTTAGTTGCAGCAGTTTTCAGCTATTTAAATTCTAGCATAGTATCTTTGAATGAAAAAGGCAATAATATTAATATTTAACCAGTTCCAAAGGTTAGTATAAGAAATTTAATTCCAGAAAAGAAATTATAAAATCAAACATAGTGCATACTCTTAGCCTAATCAATTTGTTTATTTACTACAGTCTTACCACATTCCTTCTGGGAATGATTTTCATCTGTTTAAAAAATTTCATGGCTCAACTCTTTCATATTTAGGGTTACTTTGAGAGAAAAAGCTTCCATTCTTGAATTCCAAATAATTTTTTTGCTGTTCTCATATTTTGATTGTCACCAGTGATGTAGGAATAATCTTCCATTCTCCTCAAAATGTTTTAATATAAAGTTTCAGACAGAATTGAAAATCAGATACTATAAAGCTTGGTGACTCTAGCTTATCTGGAATGTTCACTGATTATTGTAGGGTCATTGGTGATTAAAGGAACTTTATCTTTGAAAATATATTTATAATTATGAATGATACAAAAACAATGATAATATCAGCACTGTGTATTTAGATAGTTAAGTGTATTGTGTGAAGACCTTATTGGGTAGAGTAGACTGCTCTGTCCTTCATTTATGTGCAGAATTTTTAACCTAATGAAATTAAACAGTGCACAAATGAATCTAAGTGAAGTATTTGTAGTGATTCTGAAGTAAAAGGTGTCATGGGATTTTTACATTTTAAGTTTTAAATATGAAATATTTCAGGAACACAGCCATCTATATTCCATCCTTTTAAATTTAATAAATGTTATCTTGCTGCATCTGCTTTAGATATTTATTCTTTTTTAAAGTTCTTGGTTACATATGGTTGAAGTTTCTCCATCCCTTCTATCCATTTACTTTCCCAGCTCCACAAATGTCGTTCCTGTCTTATAGTTAGTATGTAGTCTTCCCACTTGAATTTTTAAAAACTTTTACTGCATATATATGCGTTCATAAATAATATATAATTTATATATATATATATATATATATATATATATTTAAAAGATTTATTTATTTATTTAATTTCCCCCCCTCCCCTGGCTGTCTGCTCTTGGTGTCTATTTGCTGCGTCTTGTTTCTTTGTCCGCTTCTGTTGTCGTCAGCGGCACGGGAAGTGTGGGCGGCGCCATTCCTGGGCAGGCTGCTCTTTCTTTTCACGCTGGGCGGCTTTCCTCACGGGCGCACTCCTTGCGCGTGGGGCTCCCCCACGCGGGGGACACCCTTGCGTGGCACGGCACTCCTTGCGCGCATCAGCACTGCGCATGGCCAGCTCCACACGGGTCAAGGAGGCCCGGGGTTTGAACCACGGACCTCCCATATGGTAGACGGACGCCCTAACCACTGGGCCAAAGTCCGTTTCCCTATAATTTATATTTTTAATATCAACTTAATATAAATATAATATATACACACAATATATACTCTATGTATCTTTTTATAGCTTTCACTTTTCATTCATCATCATATTTCCCAGGAAGAGTTGATTGCTGTGGATTAAGTTCATTCATTTTAACTGCTTTGCAGTTATTGCATTAGTATTACATCATGCAAATGAACTTCACATTCATTTTACTATTAATGGATGCTTAAATTGTTTCCAAATATTTGATGTTATAAACTTCCTAGTTCACATATCCTTGTCCATATGCAAGAATTTCTCTGATATATGTAACTAGAAGGGTATGTGTGTATTCAATTTTTCTTTCCAAGGAAGTTGAACCAATTTATATTGCCACTAGCAGCAGGACTATTTGATACAGAACTTTTTTCTGGAATTGCGTACATATTTTTCAGAATCATGAAATAAGTTCTTCTAGGACCTTAGTCTCCTATGCACTGCTGTGCTAGGTATAGATAGATGCCAGTAGTTTTTAAATTTGGACTTTTGCTGGAAGTAGTAATTTGTATTTTTCTTTTTTGAAAGTACTAGTTTGCTCTCCAGAAGATTTATTTTGAGTTATTAGCAAATTGTAAAGATAAAAAAGCTGCTCAATTAAATGTCTTCCCATCCGTATTTTCTTTGGGCAATAATTTAGTTTTTGACCTGTTAGATCAAATATACATATCTGAACTGCCTGGACAAATTTTCTGTATTTCAGAGTAACTAGTGGTTTATATAGAAATATTCCAACTTTATTTCTATTTATTGAACATAATTTATTAGGACTCAAACCCATTATATTTAAGACAGGGCCAAACTAAGGTGTTTTAAGTGTGGCATGTCAATGTACGTGTCACAGTAAATATTTCTCATAGCAGAATCCTATAAAAGGGAAGGTGGGGAATGAATACTTTACAGCTCTTTTGATATCTGGCACTGTTCTTCAATGTATTCTAAGCCAGTAATAAAATTTTACTGGTTGGTCATTTAAAAGCAAGGTTGGAAATAAATTTGATGATCCATCCTGAAAAATAAGATTAGTTGAGTTTTAAAACTATTCCTGACCCTTCAATTAGTATATCATGTCACATCAGACCAAGCATCGTAGCCTAAGGCTGTAGTTAAACAATTTATTCATAATAGGATGTTACTAGAAGGTTCTTTCATACATTAAAAGTTTTTAAAAATATATTTAGTATGTCCATATTATTGGGTAATCAAAAGGAAGAGAGTTCTAAATGCCACTCTGACAGATTTATTTGCCCTTATTTCTATTAAATGTATTTCAAAACCTTTGATATGATGCTGAAAATCAGGAATGTAAGTCACCTTCTTTGTTCTAGGATAAACAGAATTCATGCTTTCTGCAGTTCCCTTGATCAGTGAATATATGCCTTATATCAAAACCACATGGAAAGAATGTAGCTTTAGGTGATCCCCTGAGAGTTTTTTGATTGGAGCTGGGAGTTTTGTATTGAAAGAAAAGAGAGAAAGACAGGTTGTTTGAAAAATTCCCATTAGACCAGATGCTTATGTTGGAGCTGTGTTACAACATTTTTCATGTAGAAAAGTGCAACTTCATCAATTTTAAAGGTTAAAGGCTATTTACTTTATGATTGTAATAATGTATTTTCACTTCTGAATTTTTGTGTACATCTTATCATTAGCCAATGGACCAGAAATTTCATGTATTCACATGGTGCTTGTCAATCCTTTCTTTTTCTAGAAGTACATTTATTACATAATTTATCATTTAGTTCTTTAAGTCAGTGCAACTGCAATACTTTTTATTTAGTAAAGATACAGTTGTCGAGTTTACAGACAGCAAAAGGAGAAACAATAAGCTTGATAATTTGATTTAGAGTTATTTTATGTATTTGCTATATTAATGATGGTATTCTTAGGAATGCTAATACCATTAGTTGAGTAATCTCAACATTTTTGATAATCAGAAATTGCTAGAACTTTTGTACGTATTCAAGTTTTGGTGCAGTTTGGTTAAACTTTTCATTATAGGAGCTGAATTTTAGCGTAGGTGCTTAATTTTGAGTATCTCAGCAGTTTGCTTGAAGTTTTCCTTTGAAAGCCAAAATATTATGATACTTAATATTTCAAACTTCCTTTCCTTAAATGTAAAAAACAAGCCACAAAGCAAAAATATTTTAGCTTTTCCTGAATAAAGAGAAGCAGAATATTGTTTTAATAAGACTCTAATTGAAGAGTTAAAGTTCTGTGGTCTTTTTAAGACTGGTTTGTTGTGGTTTTGCTTCATGGTAGTGAAGCCCCAGATGCCTGGCCAAGCATCCCTTGCCGACATCTGGAACCAGTTGCAATACATCACTGTCAAAACTGCTTTCTATATGTATCTGCATTTACACATTAGTTACCCACGCAGCACTCATCAAAAAAGCTGAACAATCTTGACATGGCGTCCCTTGTGGAACTGCAAAGGTGAATCGAAGTTGGGAGGCAGTGTCTCGCGTCACTGTCTGCTGAGCTCTTAAAACAGGAAGCCTGATTAAAAGTGAAAGGAAAAATTTATCAGTTGCCTCAGTTCTGTAGACTTAAGTATAATTTTTCATTTATAGAAGGAATATTTTGTTTTATGTAAAACATATGTAACATGAACATTCAACTGTTTTATTTGTTTAGAAACCTGAAAAATATTTCCAGTTTTTACTTGGGAAAAAGATTACTTTGTATATTTGTTATTAGCTATATAATTTCATTTATATACAAATTTAAATTTAAATTTAAAAGTAGAACCAATGAAGATTTATAGATAAAATATTGGAAAAACTTATGTCAGTTTAATTTGATAGTGTAAAATTAGAAACAAGTGACCTTTTTTGCTATTACATTGGTGATAGTAATGGTTGTTATTAATTTTCAAAAAGCTAAATAATACAAAAGGAAAAGGTGCTGTTTATATTTAGAGGAAAGGTTTTACTAATGTGTTTTTGAAAAAGAAATAAGAATTTTGACAAAAACGTAAATATTGGCCTCTTAGGTAAAGAACTATGTAGGAACCTTTGCTATCTCATATTGTACAATACTAATAATACTAATGGGAATGGCTAACATTTATTGGGCTCTTTCAGTGTCCTTAGACACAATCTCTACTTTATATGGAATAGCTTATTTAAACTTAATTAATTAATTTTCTCTATTGTATAGAAGGAAAACCGTGGTTAAAGAGGTTAAGTAACTTGTCCAAATTCACACAATTAATAAGTGATAGAGGTAGGATTCAAACACTAGCTGTCTGATTTTAGAACTCATAATAGTTGTTTTTTGTTATTGTTGTTTTTACCTTTTCATTATAAAAATTCCCAAACATACAAGTATAGTGAATTCCTATATGACCATCACCTAGGTTTAACCACCGATATTTTATATTTGCTTTTATGTCTCCTTCCACAACTTTCTTCCTACTAGGATATTTTAAAGCAAATTCCAGATACCACATCATTTTATCCCTAAATACTTGAGTTTGCATTTTTACAAGATATTTTCTTATATAATTACAGTGCCACTATCATACTTCACAAAATTAAGAAAAAATTCTTAAATTAACAAGACTTTTTTAGTGTCATCTAGTATGTCTTCAGATTCCCTGAGTGTCTAAAATATGTCTTTTTTTTACAATCAGGATCTGAACATGTCCACTCACTGTATTTGGTTGTTATAGCTCTTAAGTATTTTTTTTTCTTTAAGAGATATTAAATGCTTTTATTTTCAATATTAAAAATCAGTATTTAAGTGTTTTTTAAACTAAACTAAAATAGATCCCTGCTACCTTTTTCCCTATACCATTGGCTTGTTGAAGAAATTGTATCAGTAGTTATCCTGTAGAATGCTTCACATTCTGGATTTTGCTGATCTCTTTATGTAGTAGTATTTAATTTATGCCTCTACTCCCTGAATTTCTTCTAGACTGCTAGATAGTACTGAAGGATTGATTAGATTCATATTGCATGGTGTTAGAAGGCCCATTATGTTTCTTTCTTTTCCTAGTGCTAAGATTGATCAGTGGCTGAGGGTAGTGACAGCCTGATCCCTTCATTTTAAAGTTCCTCATCATCCTTTACCCTGTTTGTTTTACTCTGTACTGATAACCAGTTCTTTTTCTTTTTTCAAAAATATTTATTTATTTATTTATTTATCTCCCCCCTGCCCACCCCACCCCACCCCGGTTGTCTGTTCTCTGTGTCTATTTGCTGCGTCTTCTTTGTCCGCTTCTGTTGTTGTCCGCGGCACCGGAATCTGTGTCTCTTTTTGTTGCGTCATCTTGTTGTGTCAGCTCTCTGTGTGTGCGGCACCATTCCTGGGCAGGCTGCACTTTCTTTCGCACTGGGTGGCTCTCCCCACGGGGTGCACTCCTTGTGCGTGGGGCTCCCTACGCGGGGGACACCCCTATGTGGCAGGGCACTCCTTGCGCGCATCAGCACTGTCCATGGGCCAGCTCCACACGAGTCAAGGAGGCCCGGGGTTTGAACCACGGACCTCCCATGTGGTAGACGGACGCACTCACCACTGGGCCAAGTCCGCCGCTGATGACCAGGTCTTGAATTAGTTGTTTTATTAGGAGTTTAAAAATGGTAATTTTCTCTTATATTAATCCTTTTTTTTTTTTTAAAAGATTTATTTATTTATTTAATTTCCCCCCCTCCCCTGGTTGTCTGTTCTTGGTGTCTATTTGCTGCGTCTTGTTTCTTTGTCCGCTTCTGTTGTCGTCAGCGGCAGGGCACGGGAAGTGTGGGCGTCGCCATTCCTGGGCAGGCTGCACTTTCTTTTCATGCTGGGCGGCTTCCTCACGGGTGCACTCCTTGCGCGTGGGGCTCCCCCACGCGGGGGATACCCTGCGTGGCAGGGCACTCCTTGCGCGCATCAGCACTGCGCATGGCCAGCTCCACACGGGTCAAGGAGGCCCGGGGTTTGAACCGCGGACCTCCCATATGGTAGACAGACGCCCTAACCACTGGGCCAAAGTCCGTTTCCCTATATTATTCCTTTGTATTTGTTAGTCAGAACTGTTTAGAAGAGATTTGTTTAGTCCACTAGGGCTATTTGGTTACTCTGAAATACTGGAAAGGCAGTGCAAAATGTTTAATTCCTTCCCTTTAATTATCAATTTGCAGAGTTATGCAGTAGTGTCTTAGTATTCTCCAGTGATATATAATTTTTAATTTCCTTCTTTTTTTTGTGAGTTGTTATGATGAAGTCTTGGCTTTTAAAAAAAAGATTTATTTATTTATTTACTCAATTTCCTCCCCCTTCCCCCATTGTCTGCTGTCTGTGTCCATTCACTGTGTTCTTTTGTGTCTGCTTGTGTTCTCATTAGGTGGCTCTGGGAACTTATCCTGGGACCTTCTGGAGTGGGAGAGAGGTGATCATTCTCTTGTACCACCTCAGCTCCCTAGTCTGTTGCATCTCTTACTGTCTCTCCTCTGTCTTTTTCTGTTGCGTCATCTTGCCGCATCAGCTCTCCACATGGACCAGCACTCCTGCGCAGTGCAGCACTCCAGCACGGGTCAGAACTCCTTGTGTGGGCAGCACTCTGTGTGGGCCAGCTTACCACACAGGCATCTTGCCTTCACCAGGAGGCCCTGGGTATCAAACCCTGGACCTCCTATATGGTAGGTGGGAGTCCAATTGCTTGAACCACATCTGTTTCCCTGCAATGTGTTTTACTCAGTTGCAGAAATTATTTTTTTTGATGCTGAAATTGCCCCTTATTTGTTCAGTGACTCCTGTGATCTTTTTTATTTTTTAATTAAAAAAGTGTTTTTAGGAGGTACTGGGGATTAAACCCAGAACTTCATACATGGGAAGCAGACACTCAAACCACTGAGTTACACCAGCTCCCCTGTGTCTTTTTTTCCCTTAAGGTTTATTTACTTTATTTTTCTTTGTTTATCCCTCCACCCCTGATGGCTCTTTTTTTTTTTTAAAGATTTATCTCTTTTATTTATTTCTTCCCCCCCGCCCCAGTTATCTGTTCTCTGTCTATTTGCTGTGTGTTCTTTGTCTGCTTCAGCAGCATGGGAATCTGTGTTTCTTTTTGTTGCGTCATCTTGCTGCATCAGCTCTCCGTGTGTGGGGCACCATTCCTGGGCAGGCTGAACTTTCTTTTGTGCTTGGTAGCTCTCCTTACGGGGCGCACTCCTTGCACATGGGGTTCCCCCATGCGGGGACACCCCCACGTGGCAGGGCACTCCTTGCACGCATCAGCACTGCGCATGGGCCAGCTCCACACAGGTCAAGGAGGACCGGGGTTTGAACAGCGGACCTCCCATGTGGTAGGCGGATGCCCTAACCCCTGGGCCTAGTCCGCTTCCCCCTGATGGCTCTTTCATCTCTCTGCTCATTGTTTGCTCGCCTTCTCCAGTAGGCACTGGGAACCGAACCTGGGACCTTCCACATGAGAGGCGAGTGCCCAATAGCTGAGCCACATCCACTCTCTGAGGTCTGTGATGGCTGCTAGCTTGTAGCATCTGCTCATTGCAGCAGGGGTAGTGTCTAGCTCATTTGCAGAGGGGGTGGCGCCTGCTTGTCTTCTTTTAGGAGACACTGGACCTGAACCTGGGACATCCCATGTGATAGGTGGTAGCCCAACTGGTTGAGCCATATCTGCTTCCCACCTTTGTATCCTTTTGACATGACTCCATTGTTAGCTTTTATAGCTTCTTTTTTCTTAATATATATTTTTAAAGAGTTATTTATTTATATCCCTCCCTTCCCCTCCTCCTGCCTTGCTGTTTTTGCTGTCTGTGTTGTCTTCTCTTCTCATTTTCTCTCTTACAGGATTCACACCAGGTTTCAATCCTGGAGACCTCTGATAGGGAGAGAGGTTCCCTGTCAATTGTGCCTCCTCAGTTCCTGATTTCTGCTGTGCTTCACCTTGACTCTCCCCTTGTCTCTCTTTTGATGTGTCATCATCTTGCTGCATGACTCACTTCCTCAGGGTACTGGCTCACTACATGGGCACTTGTGTGGTCCCTGGCTTGCCACGTGGGCACGCTTTCTCTTCTTCTTTTCACTAGGAGGCCCCAGGGATTGAACCCAGGTCCTCCCATATGGTAGGTGGAAGCTCTATCACTTGAGACACATCTACTTCCCAATATATATTTTTTAAGGTTTATTTTATTTATTTATTCCCCACCCCTTGTTGTTTGTTCTTTGTGTCCATTTGCTGCTCTCATCTTCTCTTTAAGAAACACTGAGAACTGAACTGGGGACCTCCTATATGGTAGAGAGGTGCTCAATTGCTTGAGCCATCTCTGCTCCCTGCTTTGTTGTGTCTCTCATTGTCTTTCCTCTGTGTTTCTTTGTTGTGTCAGTTCGCTGTGCCTGCCCATCGCAGCAGCTTGCTGTCTTGCTCTTCCCCAGGAGGCACCAGGAAACAATCTTGGGACCTCCTGTGTGGTATATGGAAGATCAATCACTTAAGCCATATCTGCTTCCCAGCTTTTATAACTTCTTACTTTGTGACATAGCAAAATATGCCAGATTCCTCTAGTATATTTCCTGCACTCACACCTGGAATCTGCCCTTTTTCCAAAGAGCCATGATTCTTTTTATTGAGGTGTATGAAGACCATAGTAGGCACTACAGTGTTAAGAAAAAATAATGAATTCACATTGATAATTCAATTAAAGTTTAAGATTACAGGTTTTAAAATTAACCTTTTTTAAAATTTTATACATTTATCTCTTTTATGCTAAATTTTGATTCCTAACAAAATTAACTTACTTATTTACTTCATCCTACATTATATCTGATTTCAAAAAAACAATAGATTGCTGAATGAAGTTAAAACCTTCTTTGCAGTTTTTTGTGGGGAAGGATCTTTAGATTATCACTGAGGATGTACAAATCACTGTGTTCTAAGATCAGATTGTTATATATTTAGGTCATTTAATTAGTCTTCAATTTTTTGAATAGCTTTCCCCCTTGACTTGGAACCTAGAACTCCTTCCAGCCTCTTTTGTTCTCAAATTCTCTTTCTTAGTATCCCACATAACAATAGTTCTTTTCCTTTTGTGGGTGATTATTATTGTTGAGTTCTGGGGTCCATGGTGTTTAGAACTCTTTTGTGCTTACTCTTTTCTTTTCCATTATCTTACATGTAGCTGCTCATTATGGGCCTTGTTGCTATTATATGCTTTTGACCACAACTATCTCTGTTTCAGTGTTTTGGGGATTCCTTTGTCACTTAATTTTGTAGAAAATGTCGTCTGAGGGTTTATTATACCCATATTGCTGTGTTTAGTTTTGATAAGAGAGTTTAGTGGGATTATAAAAATACCTACTCTTCTATGTTCTTGTATCTGGAAGTTCTGGAGTCTGTGTAATCTTTGATTATTACTACTCTTTTTATTAGAGAAGTTGTAGGTTACAGAAAATTTACAAAATTGCATTAAATACACAGTTTCCATATACCCCCTTTTAGTATCACCTTACATTGGTGTGGTACATTTGTTACCATTCATGAAAGAATATTTTTATAATTGTACTATTAACTATATAGTCCTTCATTTATAATAGGGTTCACTGTGTTGTACAGTCTTGTATTTTTTTAAAAAATTTTTATCCTAGTAACAATATATAACCTAATATTTCTGCATTTGACCACATTCACAGTTATAATTCAGTGCTGTTAATTACATTAACAATGTTTTGCTACCAACACCACCATTCATTACCAGCACTTTATGATCAGCCTAAATAAACACTATGTACAATTTAAGCATTAACTACTCATTCCCTGCTTTTCACTTTTTCACCTGGTAATTTATATTTTAGATGCTGACTTTATGAGTTTGCTTATTCTAATTATTTCATATCAGTGAGGTCATATAATATTTGTCCTTTGTGTCTGGTTTATTTCACTCAACATAATGACTTCAAGGTTCATCCATGAAGAGCTTCATTCCTTTTTATGGCCGATTAATATTCCATTGTATGTATATACCACATTTTGTTAATCCATTCATCATTTAATGGACACTTTGGTTGCTTACATCTTTTGGCAGTTGTGAATAAGGCCACTGTGAACATTGGTGTGAAAATATTTGCTTGAGTCCTTCCTGCTTTCATTCTTTTGGATATATATCTAGAAATGGGATTGCTTGTTCATTGGTAATTCTATATTTAACTTTCTGAGAAGCCTCCAAACTCTCTTCCACAGTGCTACAACATTTTACATTGCCACCAACAATGAATGAGTGTTCCTATTTCTTCATATCCTCTGCAAACACTTGTAATGTTTCATTTTTAAAGTAGTAGCCACTCTAGTGGGTGTGAAATGGTATCTCATTGTGCTTTTGATTTGCATTTTCCTAATGGATTATGATGTTGAACATCATGTGCTTTTTGGTCCTTAGTCTTTGGGAAAATGCTTATTCAGATCTTTTGCCCATTTTAAAATTGGGTTCTTGTCTTTTTGTTGTTGAGTTACAAGATTTTTTGTTGTTGTTGCTTAAGGTTTTTATTTCATAATTATATATTTGACTTTGCAATTCAGCTGTACTTGGAAGGGAGGAATCCAAAGTACTGCAGCAAAAGTACAAAGATTATAGGATACTGAGAGCAGAACAGGGATGGTGGAACACTCTCATTCACAGAAGGAACTGTCTGGTAGTTAAAATAAAAGACAAAATCAAATTTAGTAGACTTGTCCAGTGTTCGTAATGGTGATCTTCATTCTGGCCTTGCTGTTTCTGGACCCAAAGCGCTCCATGGCTTCTGCAATATTCATGCCCTCTTTCATCTTTCTAAAGACCGTGTGCTTGCTATCCAACCACTCAATCTTAGCAGTGCAGATGAAAAACCTCTTTTTGGAAGAGGTTAGGCAGGATTGGTATTAATTCCTCTTGGAATGTTTAATAGAATTCTTCTGTGAAGCCATTTGGTCCTGGACTTTCCCTTATTGGAAAGTTTTTGATTGCTGCCTCATTCTCTTTGCCAGTCATTGGTTTCTTGAGCTCTTCTATTTCTTCTTGAGTCAGTGTTGATAGTTTGTATGTTCCTAGGAATTTTTTCATTTCATCTAGGTTATCCAATATGTTGGTGTACAGTTGTTCATAATAACCTCTTATAGTCCTTTTATTTTTGTGAGGTTGGTATTAATGCCCACTTTCATTTCTTTCTTTTTAAAAAAAAATATTTGTTTTATTCATCTCCCCAACTCTTGCTGCTTGCACTCATTGTCTACTCTGTGTCCATTTGCTGTTCATTTTTCTGTGTCTACTTTTCTTCTCATTTTCTCTTTAGGAGGCATCAGGAACCAATCCTAGGACCTTCCGACGTGGGAGAGAGGCACTCACTCACTTGAGCCACCTCAGCCCCCTGGTTTGTGTCTCTCATTGTCTTTTCCTCTGTGTCTCTTTTTTGGTATGTCACCTTGTTGCATCAGCTCTCCCCTTGAGCCAGCTCTCCATGAGGGCCAGCTTGCCTTTACTAGGAAGCCCAGGAAATTGAACCTGGGACCTTCCATATGGTACACAGGAGCCCAATTGCTTGAGCCACATCTGCTTCCTTCATTTCTGATTTTAGTTATTTGCGTCTTCTCTTTTTTTCTTTGTCAGTCTAGCTAAAATTTGTTGACTTTATTGACCTTTTCAAAGAATTAACTTTTGGCTTTGCTGATTCTATTTTTTTATTCTCTTGTTTTTCTCTACTCTGTTATTTCCTTCCTTTTGCTTCCATTATGTTTAGTTTGCTGTTCTTTTTCTGATACTCCAGTTTTGAGGCTAGGTCTCTGATTCGAGATCTTCATTTTTGATGTAAGTATCTAGAGCTACAAGTTTACTTCTTAACACTGCCTTTTTGTATCCCTTAAGGTTTTTTTTTTTAAAAAAAGATTTATTATTTATTTATTTCTCTCCCACCCCTCCCAGTTATCTGTTCTCTGTGTCCATTTGCTGTATTCTTCTGTGTCTGCTTGTATTCTTGTCAGTGGCACCAGGAATCTGTGTCTCTTTTTGTTATGTCATCATGCTATGTCAGCTCTCCATGTGTGCGGCACCATTCCTGGGCAGGTTGCACTTTTTTTTGTGCTGGGCAGCTCTCCTTACGGGGCGCACTCCTTGTATATGGGGCTCCCCTATGCAGGGGACACCCCTGTATGGCATGGCACTCCTTGCGCATCAGCACTGAGTGTGGGCCAGCTTCACCACATGGGTCAGTAGACCCTGGGTTTGACCCTTGGACCTCCTATGTGGTAGGTAGATGCACTGTCCGTTTAGTCAAATCTGCTTCCCACCCCCTAAGTTTTGGTATATTGTGTTTTCATTTTTATTAGCCTCAAGGTTTTGCCTAGTTCCCCTTGTGATTTTTCTCTGCGACCCATTAGTTGTTTAAGAAAATGTATTGTTTTATTTCTATGTATTGTTGGATTTTCTATTTCTTCCTCTGTTAGTGATTTCTAGTTTCATTCCATTGTGTTCGGAGAGAAACATTGTATGATTTTCATATTTTGAATTTATTGAGACTTATTTTGTGACCTAATATATCCTGGAGAATGATCCATGTGCACTAGAGAAAAATGTCTATGCTGTTGCTGTTGGATGAAGTATTTTCTAAGGTCTGTTAGGTCTAATTGGTTTAGAGTATTATTCAGGTTTTCTATTTCCTTATTGATCTTTTGTGTAGACATTCTATCCATTTTTTTAAAACCACTTATCCATTTTTAAAAGTGGAGTATTAAAATCTCCTGCTATTAAGGTAAACTGTCTATTTCTTCAACTCTTTGCTTCCTATATTTTTGGACTCTATTGTTAGGTGCATATATGTTTATAATTGTTATGTTTTCTTGTTGATTTGATCTCTTTACCAGCAGATGACTTTTTTTCCCCTTGTAAAAGTCTTTGACTTAACATCTGTTTTTTTTTCTGATATTAGTATCGTTATCTCAGCTCACTTAAGATTACTACTTGCATGGTATAATTTTTATCCATCTTTTCACTTTGAAGCTGCTTATGTCTTTGAACTTAAGATAACTCTATTGTAAACAGTATATTGTTGGATTCTGCTTTTTTATCCATTCAAGGTAATTACCAGGACTTTCTTTTGCCATTTGGTTATTTAGTCTTTGCAAGACATACTTTTTTGACCCTCATTTCTTCTATTAATGCCTACTTTTATATTTCTGTGAGTCGTGTGTGTGTGTTGTAAACGATATTGAATACCTTCTTATTTTTTTCTGCATATTTTTCATATATATTTTTTGTGGCTACCAGGGGGTTAAAATGTAACATCTAAGTATATAACAATTTTGATTTGATACTAACTTAACTTAAATAGCATCGCAGTTTGTGTTATCTTAACTACTTTGTGATATTGCCTCTGTAATACCGTAGCATTCAACTTAGATTGAGGAAAATTTCTCTTGAGCTTTATCTTTGGGTGTTCATTATTGAAGTATGATTAAGAAGAATAACAAATAGAATAAAGCAGTATTTATGGAGTTCCTATAATATGCCAAGAATATGCTGGAAATGGAAAAATAAAAACATATCGTCTTGCTGAATTCTCATAATACTACTATAAATTTGTATTATCCCAATTTTATGTGTTAGAAAACTGAGGATTAGAGAGGCTAACAGAGTTGTCTAAGGATCAGTGGCACATAAGTGAGAGAGCTTAATTCAGCCTGAGGTCTATCTGATTTCAAAGTCAATACCTTTCCTCTTTAAGCAATACTGACTCTAGAAATTTAGTGCAACATGGTTTTCCTCAAAGGCAGCTTGCAGAGTACTTTAAACCAAAAGTTTTATTTTGGGGGCATGAGCCACTAATCAGTCTTATCTAAATTGTGGTTAAGGGCCTAAAGATACTTGGACCTAATTACAGGACATCTGTAAAGGGACTTAAATTATTTTGTAAAAAATAGCTTAACAGATTGAAAGTGATATTTCAAAGGTGTGTGAGGGAAGTAGATGTGGCTCAAGCAGCTGGGCTCCTTCCTACCATATGGGAGGTCCCTGGTTCAGTGCCTGATACCTCCTAAAGAAGATGAGCAAGACAGCAAGCTGATGTGACAGGCTGGCACAGCAAGCTGATGCAACAAGATGATCCAGTGAGTTGATGGAACCCAGAGACACAGCAAGAAAACACAATGAGAAGCACAACAGACAGGGAATGGAGTTGGCTCAAGTGATTAGGTGCCTCTCCCACATGAGAGGTCCCAGGTTAAGTTCCTGGTGCCTCTTGAAAAGAAGACGAGCAGAAAGTGACCACAGAACAACAAAGTGTGGGGGGGAAATAAGTGAGTAAATATGAATAAAGCTTAAAAAAAAAAAAAGAGGTGTGTTATACTTAAAGATTAAGGAATTTGAGGGCTTCTAAATTTATTAGGAAATTGCCAGAATAGTGTTGTATAGTGATCCTACCTGTTTCCTGAACTCATCATTGTTGTAAGTCACATTTGAAAATTGACTTTTCCCATGGTCCTCTTTCTTGTCTTAGTGTTATGCAAAAAATTGTTAGGCCTGTAGACCTGGCTCCAAATTTGCTGCAGATGAGGTTTATAAGGATAGCTTTGAATAAAAAAAATAGGGCAAGTATTTTACAGTCCTTTTTTACGGACTTCTTTTAAGAAAAGAGAAAAGAAATTTGATTGTGTATGAACAGATAACATTTTATCAGTATTTCATTTCATTTTATTGCAGAATAATTTTCCATTGAATGAATATACCACATTTTATTTTACCATTCAATCATTGACAAACATTCTAATTATTTCTACTTTTGGGTTATTATGAATAATTAATAGTGACTGGCTTCTTTCACTAAACATAATGTTTTTGAGGTTCATTTTGTGGCATGTATAAGTACTCCATTCCTTTTTATGGCTATATACTATTCTGTTGTATAGCTATGCTACACTTTGTTTATCCATTCATCCTTTGATGGACATTTGGCTTGTTTAGGTCTTTTACCTATTGTGAATAGTGTTGCTATAACATTTTTATACAAGTATTTGTGTGAGTACCTGATTTCAGTTCTTTTTAAAAAAAAAAAAAGATTTATTTTTTTATTTATTTCTTTCCCTATCCTCTCCCCCCACCCCCCCTCGTTGTCTGCTCTCTGTGTCTGCTTGCATTCTTGGTGGCACCGGGAATCTATGTCTCTTTTGATTGTGTCATCTTGCTGCATCAGCTCTACGTGTGTGCGGTGCCACTCCTGGGCAGGCTGCGCTTTTTTTGCATGGGGCGGCTCCTTGCGGGGCATACTCCTTGCTCGTGGGGCTCCCCTACACGGGGGACACTCCTGCATGGCACTGCACTTCTTGCGGGCATCAGCACTGTGTGTGGGCTAGCTCCACACAGGTCAAGGAGGCCTGGGGTTTGAACTCTGGACCTCCCATGTGGTGGCGGATGCTCTATCAGTTGAGCAAAATCCGGTTCCCTGTTTTCAGTTCTTTTGTCTATATACTCCATAGTATATAGTGGAATTACTTGGTCATATTGTACTTCATGTTTAACTTTTTGAGGAACTCCCAAACTGTTTTCCACTTTTCACATTCCTCCTAGCAATGTATGAGGGTTCCGATTTCTCCATATTTTTTCTACCACTCATTAGTTTTTTGTTTTTGTTTTTAATTATAGCAACCTAGTGGGTGTGATGTTGTACCTTGTTTTTGGTTTCAATTTGCATTTCTCTCATACTAATGATATTGAGGATCTTTCCATGTACTTTTGGGCCACTTCTTTTCTTTTTCATGGCTGAATAATATTCCATTGAATGGATATACCACATTTTTTTAAACCTTTCATCAATTGATGGACTTTCGGCTTGTTTCCATCTTTTGGCTATTGTGGACAGTGCTGTTATGAACATTTATGTGCAAGCTTTTGTGTGGATGTATGTTTTCAATTCTTTCGCGTGTATGCCTAAGCATGGAATTGCTGGGCTAATGGTAACTCTAATGTTTAACCTCTTGAGGAATTGCCAGACTGTTTTTCCAAAGGACTGCGCCATTTTACATTCCCACAGACAGTGTATGAAGTTTCCAATTCAGTTTAATTTTTAACCAACAGCAGCATTCATTGGCTAAATAATACCTGTTTCCTCTGAGCCAGAGATTCTTCTGGATGCTGGGATTATAGCAGTGAGCAAGATTGACAAGTATGCTCCCCTCAAAGACCAATTAAGCATGGCTAGACAGATAATAAATAACTCAATAAATAGAATAATTTAAGATTGTGATAAATGTAATGAAGTATTGATTGCTGTGGGGGGAACCTTTAAAAATAGCAGTGCAGGAAGATTTCTATGAAAGAATATAAGGTGAGACTCAAAAATGTCACTAGGGGAACCACTAATAATATACTTTCCCAAAGTGTTATCCTTCAATGTATCAATGTTTTTTTAAGGTAATACATTTATATAGTGATTAAGACTCATAATTAACCATTTGTATTTACTTTTCTGTGAACTGTTTATATCCTTTGCCTATTTTTCTGTTAGGTTTATTGTTTTTCTTATTAATTTATAGCAGTTCTATATATCCTAGATTCTAATCTAATTAAACATAGGCAAATTATAGGAAAAGACCATTAGTTGAAAAGGCAATATGAATAAGCCTTTATTATTATTATTTTTAAGTAGCTTAAAACCACACCCATTTATTAGCTAATAGTTGTATACAGAGAAGTCTGATGCAGCATGGCTGGGTTCCCTCAAAGTCTCTAAATAACTTAAATATAAATACATATATATTTATATATTTAAGCCTAGCCTCACTAAAAATAAGATGAAAATTTACAATTGATATTTGTTGAGTATTACTATGTGCCACACAGTCTTCTAGGCACCTCTGTTGTCTCATCTTGTTTTTTCAAGAATGTTTGAAATTCATATTATCGTCTTCATTTGACATATGAAGAAGTAGAGGCATAGAGGTTAATTTATCTGCCCAGGGTCACACAGCAGCAAGTGAATAGCAGGGCCAGGATCTGGCCCCAGTGCTTATACTGTTAACCGGTATATTCTTCTGAATTTCAAAATTCAAATAAAGTAAAACTGTCATTTTTTTCTCTATCAGATTGGCAAAAATAAAAAAAGTATGGCAATAGTGTGATGGGAAGGGGTAGAGAGATAGGCACTCTTATAAATTGTTGGTGGGAATATAAATTGGTGCAACCTTCTATGATGGGCAGTTTGGTAATAGTCATCAAAATTTTAAATGTATACAATACCTTGACCCTGCAATTGCAATTCATGGAATTTTGCCTTTATACATATTTGCATGTAAGAATGTTGCATGTGTTCAAAGATACTTGTAGAATTGATTACAATAGCATAAGCTTGGAAACAATCTAAATGTTCATTAGAAGGGGATTGGTTAAATAAATTATGTTGCACCCATTCAATGTAATACTCTCCAGCCTGTAAAATAGAGTAATGATGAAGCTCTTTATGCACTGATGTAGAACCAGTTTCCAAGATATGTTAAGTCAAAAAATTAGATTACATATTAGTGTATATATATTAATTACAAGTATATTCAGTAAAGGAAAATAAATAGAAATATTTTATTTTGTTGCATTTGTATGTATAAAATATCTATGGAAGGAAGCATGGGATCATGTCTCTTTGGGGGAGAAAAAGGAGATTGGGGATAGGAATTTTTTTGTATTTTGAACACTGACCCTGTAAAATCTTAGAATAAAAATATGCTTTATTTATTATTTATTTTTATTTTTTTAAAGATTTATTTATTTTTATTTATTCCCCCCCCCCCACCCCCCAGTTGTCTGCTCTCTGTGTCCATTTGCTGTGTGTTCTTCTGTGACTGCTTCTATCCTTATCAGCGGCACCGGGGATCTGTGTTTCTTTTTGTTGTGTCATCTTGTGACAGCTCTCCGTGTGTGCGGCATTCTTGGGAAGGCTGCACTTTCTTTCACACTAGGTGGCTCTCCTTACGGGGTGCACTCCTTGCATGTGGGGCTACCCTATGCAGGGGACACCGCTGGGTGGCAGGGTACTCCTTGCATGCATCAGCACTATGCGTGGGCCAGCTCCACACGGGTCAAGGAGGCCCGGGGTTTGAACCGCGGACCTCCCATGTGGTAGGCGGATGCCCTATGCATTGGGCCAAGTTTGCTTCCCAAAATATGCTTTAAAAAAATCTAAATGACCTCAGTAGAGTCCCAGAGACAGATAACAACCCTGGGTACTGGTTCTTCTGAGGGCTACAGAGACCCACAGGTTCTATGGTCATGGTGGATGGAGTTCAGTGCCATGTCAGTTGGCCCTTCTTTGGAGTTTGTGTTTCTGTGTAATGGAGCTGGACTCAGATGTGATCTTTTTTCACAAGCCTTTCCTGTTACTTTACCAGAATTGTAGTTGGTGCTGGGGTTTAATATATACCCAGGGGATCTGAATCTCTGGACTGACCATATGATAGCCAGGCCCTGAGCCTCAACAGACTTCAGCTCCTACACTCTGGTTTATTGGGCTTACCCCACTCAGCTAACATGAAGGTGAAGGTCAGCCATCACACCAGGGAACCAAGAGTGCCTACAATTGAAAGCAGGAGGATTACATCCAGCATCCATGTGGAATCTAAGCCCTGTCTTGATAGAGATGTGGAGTGGACACAACCATTCCAAGGTCCACAGGATGGAGGAATAGAGTATGGATTAGAGTGCACTTACTGATATTTTATTCATGAACTATTGTGATTAGTAATCGAAGAAAATGTGGCATTGGTGTGGAGAAAGTGGCCATGGTGACTGCCGGGTGTGGGGAATGGGAGGAAGAGATGAGATGTGGAGGTGTTTTCAGGACTTGGAGTTGTCCTCGGTGGTACTGCAGGGACAATTACCAGACATTGTATGTCCTCCTATGGCCCATTGGATGGAACATGGGAGAGTGTGGGCTTTGATGTGGACCATTGACCATGAGGTGCAACGATGCTCAGAGATGTATTCACCAAATGCAATGAATGTCTTATGATGATGGAGGAGAATGTTGCTATGGGGGGAGGAGTGGGATGAGGGGGGTGGGGCGTATATGGGGACCTCATATTTTTTGAATGTAATATTAAAAAAATGAATAAGGAAAAAAAAAATCAGTGTCCTAAAAAAAAAAAATCTAAATGGTAGTAATTGAGGTTAATAAGACATTTTGAACTATTCTGCAGTTTATTTTCCTAAGTAGTGAAAATTTCAGGAATCTTCAGAGTTTGGTTTTGTTTATTAGTTTTTTTAAAAGACAGCAAATAAGGTATTATATTGTGTAGACTAAACAGGTATGGTAGGTATCTAAGAATGTTTCATGAAATAAAGTAGAATTTGGGATGTGGAAAGGAAATGGATTTTATTGGGAAGGTGTTAGAGAATCAAATAAAGTCACATGGGATGACAGTTTTTTGCCAAGGTAAAGGAAGATGTGAAGGCAGCAAAGTAAAATGGGGATTTTTGGTGGGTGTTAGTCATGCAAGAGAAGAGGAATAGTTGAGAATATGGGCTTTTGGAGTCAAACTGGGATTTTGATCTCAGTTTCATTACTTCTCAGGTTGCTTTGAAGAAGTAATTTAATAACCTTTGTCTCACTTTAAAAAATTTATAAAATAGAAATAATTATAGTGCTTACCTAATAGAGTACTTGTGAGGATTAAGTCAAATCATGCATAAGAGCATGTTTGGCAAACAGGTATTTAAATTAATATTACTTATTTTGAGGTGGGAAACAATTGAATCTCATTCATTCTTGTAGGTGTGAGGAACCAAGAGGCAAAATGGAGTAGCATAAAGAGGATCGTAGTCAGATTCAGAAGGTCTGTCACTTGTTGGAGTCTGTAGACTTAGTGAATTAATGCCCTTTTTATAGCAGGTCAATTAGAATAAGACTCAAAAGAGTAAGGAGTAAAAAACAACAACCCTGTAATATGAATAGTTCCAGTCTTTGCCTTTCAGTATGCCTCTCCTTCCTGCCTATATAACCTCCCTCTCATATAGAACTTCAGTGAGATTGAATGTGATAGAGAATACATAGGTGTTCTTGAGATGTAATAATAGGTGCTCAACAAATACTGATAAGATTAATATAATTCTTTAGTTGCTCTTGCCAATGGATGATGTATGAAATAGGTAAGTGAAGGATAAATTGAAGAATTGAAGGTAAGAGCCAAGCACTGCTTACTAGATAGCTAGTAAACTCCAGCTGTGTTGAATGAACAGATATAATTTCTTACACAGTAAAAGTTAACAGATTTAATGCAGGCAGATGAAGAGAGAAAAGCCACAGATTGATGTTGAGGTTAAAATTTTGGAAACCAGAGAGTATTATTGTTTCTGTTGACTCTGATAGAGTTAGGGAAGATGTTTTAGACATGTTTAGTTTTGGATAACTGTATAGCACTGAAGTATTTATGTTGTATGGACAAGAAGAAATAAAAGACTGAGGAAAGAGTAAAAGAAATGGGTAATGTTGGCATATGATTCTTAAACTTTCTAAGATTGTCTTTTTAGTGGACTTCCTGTTTATGGAATTGAGGTAGTGAATTTTTGATATCTAATAAATTCATACTCCATTTTGAAGTATTTTGCTAGCTTAAAATTCATAGTCTAAGGCAAAAGCTTCGAGACTGATATCATCTGTCTATTTGTCAATCTTGTTAAGCTCATTTCTGGACTAAAGGGAGTATTTTGGGTAGTGGGGCATTTAAATACCTCTGTAAATATAAGTATCAACAGTGGGATTGTTTTTAATGTGTTTCTTGTTCACAGACATGTCTTTTGGCTTTTTATCTTAAATAATAAAGTAAAAAATATATAGTGAATATAAATAATTGTGACTTGCCTAATGTTATGCTGGTATATAAAATGTATATAAAATGTCTTCCAGAATTTTTTTTTTTGTCGATGGAATAAATGAAGAATTCTTCCCAGATGAGAGTTTTCTTTTAAAGCTTTGCAAATGTGTCCATTTTGTTTTAGATGCCATTTACAATGCAGTTATTTAATATTGTTCTTCTGGACATATGCAAATAATGCCATCCTCTATTTTTTTTAGCAATTGTTACATATAGGCAATATGTAACAATAGATATATGTAACAATAGATAACATCTTTTTCTGGCCTTTTAAAAATATTATTACTTATATATTCTTCTAAAGGCTTATTGGTGACTCCTAAACACATTCCATCCCTTAGCTATAGCTTAACCTCTGAGTGAATTTTTCTTCTTTCCGTTATAGAATTGGCCATTTTTCTTTCCTAACTCCTTGGTTTTTTTAGTTTATTGACTTTAATTTTATAACACTAGTGTACTATATCTTTCTATACCAAGAAAAATTTATTTGAAAGATGCTAGTTTTAAAATGCACTTCGTGTCCTTTGGGGAGGTTTGGGGGCGTCAAGGGCAAAGACTGGAAATGTTTATTTGCAGAGTATTTCTTTATCCTTATTCTTTTGAAACTCATTCTGATTAGTCATGACAAGAACATTGTAAAGGGAATCTGAGGTAAAGGTTTGAGCCCAAAAAGTACATCCTTTGTGGAATTATTTGCTTGTTTAATTTCAAGTTATCCAATTTGGTACTCTTTAGTTATTTTCTCTATAACTCTCCACAGCCTTTTGGTTTCTGTTAACCAAGCTACTCAATATAGTCTAATTACAGCATATCTCTCTCTATATTTTTAGAAATTCTATAATTATTATGTACTAACAGCCCTAATAAGGGCTTGCAGTGTACCAGGGACTGTGATTTCTTTCATTATTCCTCTTTTTCAGATGAGGAAACTGAGGCCCAGAGAGATTTAATAAATTTCCCAAGGTCATCTAGCTATTAAGTTGGAGAGCTTGGATTTGTTTCCAAAGTCTATCTAAATCCTAAGCTCTTAGTCTTAACTGTTGTATTGACTCTGTTATTAGTGGAATCTTAAGCTATTTGAATAATTGTATGAATATAGATATTTAAATATATTCTCATTGTTGAAAACTCAAATATTCTGTGGCAGTGATTTTTATATCACACATGGTTAATGCATGATTTTGTAAGGGTAGGAGAAGTTCTGTGGATTATTCTTCTATTTGTATAATTGTGTACTCCCCAGGTACTGTGCTTTTTGCCTTGGACCAGTTATAAGGTAGATGACAGAGAAATGCATGGCTGGATTTTTATGTACATAGCTGTTGCAACAGAACATTTATAACCATTTGATTTTGCCTCCTCTTTGCTATTTCATCCCCAGAGTGTTATCTTACCTTAGTTTGTTTAGTGACAGAGAAGACAGGAAGAGTAAAGTCTCTGGAGTAGCTTTACTGTTGTCTGACTTGTTTTGGTCCTGAGCTTGTGGTGCTTGTAGTACATACACCCAGCCTTTGTTCAGAATGCTGTCTGGTAGGTAGTGCTTCTATTACAGTAGGCAGAGTTGATCTTTTTGGGTTCAGAATCAAGGGAAATTAAGTTAATCTCTTAACTCTTCTAGATGTTATTTTCAGAGCCATGTTGTAGTAATCTGTACTATTGGTTTAGTATAGAACAGTTTAAATATATAGAAATAGTTTTGAGTGCAGCGCTTTTGCTTTTTAGTGATGTTTTTGTTGCACTGTTAGCAAAATTCTGGATGAAAATTTTAAGTGTAAGACTGGGCCCTATCTGAGATAATTTTTATGAGAGGTTTATAACTCAGAAATCATGTATTCTTATGTTGTATCTCAGTCTCTAATTTTGAAAACTTTCATTGTATTTTTATTTTTTGACTGTCACTTCATCTTCTGCCTTCAAGAGATGAAGAGACTGACCTCCTTAAGACAGGCTTAGAAATATAAGCAGTTTCTTAAAGCAAAAATTTGCTTAAAAAAAAAAGTTGCTTCGACAAGTTTCCCTTGTGCTGGCTCTTCTCTTTTAGGCCATCTTATTAAAGCTAAACATCAGTTCAGTTGACAACTTTACTCAATTCTAGGCAACAGTGCCCATGCTCTGGCCTGCAGAGACATGAATCCATTTTGTCTATGACATTCAATTTTATTGTAAAACACATTCATGTTGACATTGTATCAGTTTTATGAAATATTACATGAATAAAAGAATTCACCCCTTTATAGTCTTTTCCTCAGTCTTCTGGTAAGGT
>NC_080680.1:91492656-91555156 GCF_030445035.2 Dasypus novemcinctus | reverse complement strand
TCCTTAATATTATCATATATCCAGGAATCAGGATACAAATAAACCTATTCATTGCAATTGGCAGATATAGCTTTTAAGTCTTTTTGATTGAAAGCTTCTTTTCTATTTCTTTTTTCTTTTTCCTTTGTACTTGTTTTCTTGAAGAAACTGGGTTGTTTGTCCTGTAATTTCCAGCCTGGACTTTGCTGATTGCATCTTTATGATTTAACATCTTCATGGTATGGTTTAGCATGGTCCTCTGTTCTTTATTATATATTTTCTGTAAGCTGACAATTAGATCTATAGGCTTAATCAGATTTAAGTTTAATTTTTTGCCCCTTGAAGAGTTGCTTAACAGATTGTGTGTTATGTTCTTATATCAGGTGACACATGATGTCTGCTGTTCTTTTTTTATGATGTCAGCAGCTATTGATGCTTAATGTCTAGATCTATTAATTTATTTGAGTTTATAAAATGGTAATATTCTAATTCTATTATTCCTTTTTATTTCTTAGCTGTAATTGTCTATAAGGTGAAACTTCCCTATAGCTACTAATTGGCTACTTAGTAATCTAGTTTGTAGCATTATTCCTAATAGGATTAAAGTATAAACAACATAAATGTCTGACAACAGGTGATTTTGTTAAATTATGCTACAGCCATGTGAGAGAATGCCATATAGTTATTTTATTTTTTTAAGATTTATTTTATTTCTAATAATAGGTAAAATGTTCAATATATTAAATTTAAAAAGCAGTTTATAAAATAGTGATATCATATACTCCTGTATTTTTTTCCTCCAGTACTCTCATATGGGAAAAAAGTACTGAATAAAGATCAAAATATCTGTATTATATTATGGCAACTATTCAGTAGTGGAACTTCTTCTTTATTCTTTTCTGTATTTTTCAGCTTTTGCACAAAGATCATGTATTCATTTTACAGTATTTTTTCTCATCATTTTCTTCAAATTAGCAAAACATGGTCCAAGGACAGTATCTACTCTAATAGACTATCTTGTTCAGTCTTTGAACTATTGTGATACTGGTTATCTGGGTGATTGTTGGGTTTCTTATTATATTTGTACACCCAGGTGCCTTGCATAGGGCTTGACATAGAGCAGCACCAGTAAATGCATGTTGAATTGAACAGATGCTAGGGTAGGCTGACATAGAGTCACTCTTTTATCCTACTCAATTTACTTAGGGTGAAATATTTTCATCTCTGATTTGGATAACTAATCTCTAATTTTGAGTCTGTGGACTTTACATAGGGTAGAGTGTTTCAAATATTCCTTACTGTTTCATGAATAGCGATCAGGCCCTCTGGATTACCATATCGTGTACCTACAATCATCTCATTGTATGATCTTTCTCTCTTTTTAAAAGATTTTTTGTTTGTTTATTTATTTATTTATCCCTCCCTTCTGCTTTGTTGTTTGAGTTCACTGTCTTTTCTCTGTGTCTGTTCATTGTGTACTTGTCTTCTTTTTAGGAGGCACCAGAAACCGAACTTGGGACCTCCCATGTGGGAGGGAGGCAACCAGTTGCTTGAACCATCTCTGCTTCTTGCTTGTTATGTCTCTCCTTGTGCTTCCTCATTGTGTCTCTTCATTGTGTCACCTTGTTGCATTAGCTCCCCGCTCCAGCCTGCTGTCTTGCTCGTCCTTCTTTAGGAGGCCTTGGGAACCAAACCCAGGAGCTCTGTGTGGTAGGTGGGTACCCAACTGCTTGAGCCACATCTGTGTCCCTGTATGGTCTCTTGATTCTAAATGTTCTTCCACATTTTATTTTTATCTTGTTTTACATTATTTTAATTTTTAGGTCTTTGGGTAAAATTGTTGCCTCTATGGTTTATTTATTTATTTATTTTGGGGAGATTCTCAATTTTTAAAATTATTGTGTTTTTTAAATAAATCAATTTTATTGATATATGTTAACAAAGCATACAGTTTATCCAAAGTGTACAAAGTGTACAATTTGGTATAATCACATAGTTGTGCATTCATCCCTTCAATCATTATTAAAGCATTTTTATTATTTCAATAATAAATTATTTCAATAATAAAAATAATGAAAAACAGAGAAAGAAACAAACAAGAAAATTCATCACCTCTCAATCTCTCTTCCCCTGCTGTATATAGCTGCTATTTCTGGTTATTCTTGAATAATTATTTATTTGTTTATTAAGTTTTATTGAGATGTATTCACATACCATATGATCTATCCAAAGTGTATAATCAGTGGCTTTTTTTTTAGCCCTTAAAAAGACCTTTATTGTAAAATTGTAAAATAAATAAAAAAATAGATTGAAAGAAATTACAAACTTTTAAAGAGTACAAAGCCAGGTTAGATTTAATATACTCAATTATAAAATTAAATAGCATAGCAGTAAACATTTATAAATGTAAATAACAAGTCAAATATAATAGAAATTAATTATAACATAATTCTCATTTTTATATTGTAGCTGTAAGTACTGGACATAGTAATCTCTAAGAATGAAATAAATTATTGATTTTAGTTATTTAATTTCCATTTAGGCCATAATTCTTGTCTAGATAATCAAATTCCTATTTAGGATTTCTTTACGTCTTATTGGAATGAATTACAGTAGATATCCGTTTGCTAACTCATAATTTTATGAAGCAGAAAAAATTCAAAATCTTGTTCAACAGTGGTCATGCTAAATCATTATCCGTCCAGATAAATCATTTTAATTAAAGAGTATGAATAAGAAAGGGTTAAAGAAAAATGAAGTAACCAAAAATTTATCTCTCCTCCAGCCCTCCTCAATTAAAAGCAAGTGTTTATTTTGTATGAAAAAAATTACAGTATACTGATCACAGGAACAATTTGCCAGTTGTATTAAGTAATTATTGTCCATATAGTATAATGTTGTTATTTTACATTTATCTGGCCTACTCCAGCTCTTTTTTGGTTACTATTTGCCTTGAATACCTTTTTCCAATCAAGAATTTTTAACCTGGTTGTGTCCTTATGTCTGAGATGGGTCTCTTGTAGACAACATATAGATGGCTCATAAAATTTTTTTTTTAGGTTTATTTTTTATTTATTTCTCTCCCCTTCCCACTCACCCCAGCCCCCCAGTTGTCTACTCTCTGTGTCCATTCTCTGTGTATTCGCTTGTATTCTTTTTTTTTTTTATTTTTTTTTTATTTTTTTTATTAATTTTTTTATTTTTTATTGACTTTGTAATAATATTACATTAAAAATATATATGTGAGGTCCCATTCAACCCCACCCCCCCACCCCCCCTCTCCGCCCCCCCAACAACACTCGTTCCCATCATCATGACACATCCATTGGATTTGGTAAGTACATCTTTGGGCACCTCTGCACCTCATATACATTGGTTCACATCATGGCCCATACTCTCCTCTATTCCATCATGTAGGCCCTGTGAGGATTTACAATGTCCGGTGATTACCTCTGAAGCACCATCCAGGGCAGCTCCATGTCCCGAAGACGCCTCCACCTCTCATCTCTTCCTGCCTTTCCCCATACCCTTTGTCCATTATGTCCACTTGCTTGTATTCTTATCAGCGCACCAGGATTCTGTGTCTCTTTTTGTTACATCAGCTCTCTGTGTGTATGGTGCCACTCCTGGGCAAGCTGCACTTTTTTCGCGCGGGGTGGCTCTCCTTACGGGGCATATTCCTGGAGCATGGGGCTCCCCTATGCAGGGCACATCCCTGCGTGGCACGGCACTCCTTGCGTGCATCACTGCACATGGGCCAGCTCACCACACAGTCAGGAGGCCCTGGGTTTGAACCCTGGACCTCCCATGTGGTAGGTGGATGCTCTATCAGTTGAGCTAAATCCACTTCCCTCATAAATTTTTATTCATTCCATTAGTCTTTGTTTTTTGATTGGGGAGTTCAATCCATTAACATTCAGTATTATTACTGTGAAGGCATTACTTCATCCATTTTGTCCTTTGGCTCTTTGTTGTCATATCATTCTGTTGTCTGTTTTCTTATCCTTTAGTTTACCTTCCCTAATAATCTTCATTTCTGAACTCTTCTCCAAATCTCTCACCCTTGATTTTTTTCCTTTCAGGCTGCAGCATCCCCTTTAGTATCTCTTGCAAATCTGGTCTTTTGGTAACATATTCTATCAGTTTTTGTTTGTGTAGACTTTGAAACTCACCCTCAGTTTTGAAGAACAGCTTTGCCAGGTACAGAATTCTTGGGTGGCAGTTTTTTTCTTTGAGTATCTTAAGTACAGCATACCTTTTCTCTCCTCCATGGTTTCTGATAAGAGGTAGCACTTACTCTCATTGAGTTTCCCTCGTATGTGATGCTTTGCTTTTTTCTTGCTGCCTTTAGGATCCTTTCTTTATCTCTGATATTTTTCATTCTGAATAGTAGGTTTCTTGGGGTATGTCTATTCGGATTTATTCTGTTTGGACTGTGTTGTCCTTCTTGGATATTTATATTTATGTCCTTCATAAGGCGTGGAAAATTTTCAGTCATTATTTCCTCAAATATTCTTTCTGCCCCTTTTCCACTCTCTTTTCCTTCTGGAACATCAGTAATGTGGATGTTGGTGCATTTTGTGTTTTCGTTCAGTTCCCTGAGACTCTGTTCCATTTTTTCCATTCTCTTATCTATCTTTTGTTGTCTTTTCCAGTTCAGATGTTCTAGCTTTGAAATCACTAATTCTGTCTTCAAGCAATTTAAATCTGCTCTTAAGTGCCTCTAATGTATTTTTAATCTCATCCATTGTGTCTTTCATTCTCATAAGGTCTGCAGGCTTTCAAATTGTTCTTTATGCTCTCCCAGTGTCTTCTTAATATTCTTAATTTCTTTAGTCATATTTTCTTTAAATTCTTTGAAGTGACTTAGGAGAGTTGTTTGATTATCTCTGATTGATTGTCTTAAATCCTGTATCGCTTCAGAATATGTGGCTTGTTTTTTTAGCTGGGCCATCTCTTCCTTTTTCCTAGTATGGCTTGTAATTTTTTGCTGATATCTAGGCATCTGAATATGTTGGTGAATTAACTCTGATGGCTGATTTTCTCTCTCGTGCCTATTTTTTTCCAGAGCATTTCTTTGATATTTGGTTCAATTTATTCTCAGTCTTTAAAATTGCCCAGCTTAAGTTTTCAAAATTGGGCCAGGGACTCACCAGTGGAGCGCAGATTTTCTCCCAGGGATTGGCTACAGAGAGCGCGAACCATTTTTGTCCATTCAGTTTCCAGACTGGACAGCAGATGGCATTAGTCAGCACACCTTTCTAAGAAGGTGTTTCAGTCTCGGCTTTTCTGTGTTCCTGTGTTGAATCTCCAGATCAGAGATTCAAAGTGGGCTCTGCTGGTCGAGTTCACTGAAGAAAAGCATCCCGACTTCTCTTTTCCCTTCTATCAGCTGACAGTGAGGAAGATTTCTGCTCCCCTCTCAGTCTGCTCCAGTGAGCCAGGTGTTTTACCCCAGCTTAAAAGCTTTGGGATGGGGAAGGGGAGCTCTTCCCAGCTGCCACAGGGGCTTGGTAACTCATGTATGTCATTTTGGCTTCTTTGTCTCTCTGTCTCTCACCCTCCTGGGAGTTACATAGCACTGTCCTGGTCCACTGACACCTAAGGCAGGTCCCTCAGATAGGTTTTGGCTCTTTCCCCATTGTTTTTGTGACAGCATTCAGCCTTGCCTTTTGGTTCATCCCTATTTTCCCTCTATGGTTTATTTTGAAATATGTTAACACCTAGGTAGTCACATCTAGTTTCATGCATGTCTTTATTGTGTCTTCCCATGAAAACAGTAATTGTGTCATACTGACTTTTTCTTCTCAGTAACTAGCACTGTGCAATTCTGATGGTAGATTCTCAGTAAATAGTTGATGAATTACTTAGAATGTTACCTATATTTATGGTTGGTAATTTTTAGGGTGGAGGAAAAAGTCTTTTACTATTAAAACATTGTTCTCGTTACATTGCAATCAAGTAAATTTAGTGTGGGGTGAGAAAAATTCTTTGAAATCCTAATTTGTTCATAACATTTACTGAGTGCCTTATATTTTCCAGGCATTGTTCTAGATGCTTGAGATTCAGCAGTTGAAGAAAACACAAATACTTGCCCTTATGGAGCTTACATTCTATGAATCTAATCATCCATAACTTTCTACTGTATGCATTCTGTGATAATATGTAATGGTTCCCAAGGAGCTAACAGCATATATAAGATTGATCTGGAGTCAAGTAATGAAAATTAGGCTCTATGAGCTTCTAAAAGGTTTTCATGCTGCTTATATAATAGCTTGAGAAGAAAGGAAAGGAACATTTATTGAACACTTACAATGAGCCAAGTCCTCTTTTAAGAGCTTTAACATACCTTATCTCATCTAATCCTCACAGTAGTCCTTAGAGGCAGGTAGGGTTGCCATTTTCATCACTAAGAAAACTGGGTCTCAGAGATGTTAAGAAATTTGTCCAGGATCACATAGTTAATGAGTGTCAGAGCCTTATTCAAACACAAATCCTCATTCCAAAGTGTTTCTTCTACAAGCATTTAATAGAGTATTATGGAGATTTTTAGTTCTTTAATTAAAATTTTAAAATGATTTATTTGCAAATACAGCAGATATGATATGGTTTCTTTGTGTTGTGCTTTATTCTTTATGGTGTACTTTATTTTGTATTATATCCATAAAGTCAAAGGATAATGTGGAAGTCAGTTGGTTATGCAGGTCATATTAATATTCCAAACCAACTTGAAGTGTTTGTCATAATATTTAGTGTACATATTTTAAAATGGTACACATAAAGAACCAACCAATAGTAGATGTTATTCTAATTTATCACCATGTTTCATTGATTCTAAGATGCCCATTTTCCCCTGCATTTGAACATTTCTGTAATCAGGAAGCATCTCTTACAATCGGTGTCATGGCAGAGTTGGCAGAATTTTTTCTTTCTCCATTGTAGCACGTAAAATCTTGATATTGTCTTAGATTTGATGAAATACAATTATATACATTTGGCAACAACCTAAATGTGTATATACATTGTGCTTCCTAAATGCTCCAAAGAAGCCATTTGAGTTATCAGATTATTAATTTGTATTTTTAATAGATTAGATATGTAAATACTTAAAATTGCTCTTGCAACTTTTTTCTTTTTACTTATTACTCTGTAGTTAACTATGTTTGGATACTTTTGGAACACCTATTAATATGCCATAAAGCTATAGGTATATTAGGTTTTTAGAATGTTTTAAAGAATTACCTATTAAATGCTTTCTGTGATAATGTATAATGTCTCCAAAGGAATTGTTAGGCTTTTCAAGTCATTAACTTGCCTTTTTTTGAAAGTCCAAAATATATGTTTAGGTGAATCACTAATTGTGATTTCAAGAACTGTTTCTTTTGATAATTAATACTAAAGTAGGAACCCTAGTCGAAATTAATATAATTATAGCTTATAAGCTTACTAACAAAAATAAAGTGGAAATGCTTAGTTTCTTTGCAGTTTGTTCTTTCTCCATTTATTTCCATGAAAGTCTGCAGAACTTTCTGAATGATGAGATGTTTGGCACAGTTTGGAACACATGTGTCTTTGATTTTCACATATTGTTGTAAATTATATTAAAAAGAAAGTTTTGGCAGCCTGAAGGCAATCCATAGTGTTTAGTATCTGGGTAAATTGGAAGTTCAGATTTAGGTTGCACAAAATGCTGACTTGTATGTGTGTGTATTTGTGTTTTGGCATCATTGTCTTTAGTAAACATAGTGATGATGGTAAGATGTGTATATTACTTTTTTTTCTTCTTTAGGAGGTACTGGGGATTGAACCCAGGACCTCGTATGTGGGAAGCAGGTGCTCAACCATTGAGCTACAACAGCTCCCCTTTATTACTTTAAAAAAAAAAATTATACCCCCCCCCCCCGTTTTCTACTTTCTGTGTCCATTCGCTGTGTGTTCTTCTGTGTCCGCTTGCATTCTTGTCAGTGGCACCCAGAATCTGTGTATCTGTGTCTCTTTTTTTTGTTGCATCATCTTGCTGCGTCAGCTCTCTGTGTGTGTGGCGCCACTCCTGGGCAGGCTGCACTTTTTTTGGGTGCTGGGCGGCTCTCCTTATGGGGTGCACTCCTTGTGCGTGGGGCTCCCCTACGTGGGGGACACCCCTACGTGGTACAGCACTCCTTCTACACATCAGTACTGTGCATGGGCCAGCTCATCAAATGGGTCAGGAGGCCCTGGGTTTGAACCTTGGACTTCCCATGTGGTAGGCGGATGATCTATCTGTTGAACCACATCCGCTTCCCGCTGTATTATTTTCACTTTTTTTTTTTTTTTTAACCAATTTTTAAAATATCCAAACCACAGAAACATTATAGTTCCCATGTAGTAGTCTTAAGGTCAGGTAGTATGTTATTAGTATAAGAATTAATTTATATTAAGAAAATTAAGTATCATTTAAGATTCAGTAAGAATAAGTTCAGTACTTATACTGAGATAATTTACAAAGCTTCTCTTTGTTTTTCACAGAAGTATAAATAAGCACATGAATTAAGTTTATAAGCTTTATAAAAACTAAAGATAAAACTGTGAAAATCAACATTTTAAATCATGCTGAGTCTCTTCCTATTTTTACTCATCCTTTTGCAGAGCATTGACAAAAATATGAAATTGATTTGGTTGAAGGGTGCTAAAGAGCCGACAGCCAAATGTCACAAACAATGAATGGCTGCAGTGTTGAAAAAATCAATAGGGAGGTTAAGCTGGTCTTGTGAAAGACTTGGCAGACTGCTCTGTTCAGGAAGATATCTGTCTTCTGGCCTTGGTTCCATGATCACAAGGAAAACATGATGGGTGTAATGAAGGGAGATACAGTAAAACTGACAACAGAAATATAGACACCGTGGTAAACTGTAGTGCACATCAGTGAGTGGAGCTATTACATACATTTTTCAGTCTGAAAAAATATTTATAGGTAGAGATGTCAAAAATATTTTAACATTCCCTTACTTTTTCACTGATTTTTCTATTAGCTAATAAATTTGTCTGAAGTAAACAAAGGTTTGCACTTAACTATGAGTACAATTAGATGTTAAATGTATAGGATGCAATAATTGCTTTGTTAATTAGGAAACTAATTTTCCAAATGTTCGTTAAGCATTTAAAATCTGAATCAAAATTACATCTTCATCATTCTCGGATTGCATTTGCGAAGTATTATGAAAGATCATGAACATGGGTAAAAATATAGCTATTGACTTGTGAATGAAAATAGTAGGACTGTCATTGAAAAGCAATGTTTCATATTGGTCTATCCTCCAAACTATTAGAAGATATTTTATAGAAGCATCCTCTTTTATACTTTATTTTTTATTTTTAAATTTTATTTTTGTTTTATTTCTTTTGTCTTTTTCTTTTTTATACTTTTATTGATTAACAATAGGTTGGCCTACAGATATTCATGTGATTGTTTTGATCAGAGTTATTATTATAAAGTCTGACTTTTTAACAGGTATCAAGATTAAGATCACTTATAAATTTTCTTTGCAGTTTATTATACTTCATTATTTATCTGTGTATACCAAGAAATTTTTTGTATCTGTATTATTTTTGTTATGAAATTAGTTACAAATTTTTGTTATGAAATCAGTTATTTCTTGGGTGTTCACTATATGTAAATTGTTAATCTAGGTTGTGAGATAAGCTCCTTAATTAAAAACATATGTTTTTAAGTTTAGAGATATCAAAAAAATTCTGGCGCTCTTTTAAAAATATTTTTTTTAGAATAGGCAGCCCATTATATTTTATTAGCCATCATTAGATGTGGCAATCTCTGTGTATTAAATCTGTAAATGGTTTAAGAAAAAAAAGAATCATTAATTAAACATTCTCAAAATGGTGATATTCAGTTTAAGGAAGATGATAACCTATTTAAAAACAAATAAATAAAAAGAGAATAAATAAAAAAAGAGAAAGATGCCTGGCAGATTTTCTGCAAGTGGACGCTGTAATAAAAATGCCCCCTACTTTGTCGGGATGGTATTTGGAGGGCTGCTGCCATATGTTACTTTCCTTTTTAGCTGGGATTATGCCATCATTATTGCTGATAAAAGCTGTTTACTGCCTTGGCAAAGGAATGATGCTTGGAGCAGTTTTGGAAACCGCCATTCAGTTTACAAAAAAGTTCATTTAGTGCCAGATGCTAGAATCCTAGGTCTTTGTTATCCTTTCCCATTATTAGATTCATCCATTGTCTGTTTCTTTTTTCTCTTTTATAATAGAATGTTGCCTCTTACTACCTGTTTTAAAATGTGGGAGGTTATCTAAGTTGCTACATTTTCTATGTTAACTGAGCAGTATTAAAGTTGGGCAATTTGGCTTCCAGAACCATTGACTAGATTTGAAATAAGCACTGTAGAGTTCAGTGAGATTTCAGTTTCTAAACACTCTGAACATGCTTTTTTTTTTTTAGTACCATTGTACAACTAGGAGAAGTTGTTTCTGTATTTGAATAAGCATTGGCTGAGACTCTTGAAGCATTGGAATAAGGCTTAGTTGTTTTGACTTAGTTGATCACATTGTTTTTATGCTGTTATGAAACATGTTAGATTTGGAAAAGAAAACAAAATTCTTATGTTTTTTCAGGAAATGTTCATAGTTATGACTTTTTGTAAGAATATTATCTTTTCAATTATTTTTCTTAAACTTTTTCTTTGCCTTTAAACACAATATTTAATAGTGAAATTACATGATTGGTTTGGGCTGCCTTATAAACTTGTAAATGCAAATAACAATAAACCCATCTTTATTGGAAATTAGTGTATAATACCTCTCAGGCCTTTGGTATATACTTATTACTCTAACTTAGTATAACTCAAGGAGATTGTTTTTAATATTGCTAACTCTTTGTTAAAATATGCTAATCTTTAGATCTCTATGTTAATTCTCCTTTTTTTTTTAATTTGCAAGACTTGGGTATAGTGTGTGTAACTTATTGGTCTACCCAGAGGTCAAACCCTTGACCTTGACCACGTTGGCATTGCTATTTAATCATCTTTTCCCACACCTTTTAATTTAAATTGCACTCCTGACTTGAGTTTAGAATTATTTTAAGTGCAAAAATTAACTCATAAATAATGCTGACAAATTAAGGTTTCGCTCTAATTTATCAAATGTAGCCCACAGTTCTAAGTATGGGTTCCCCAAGTATATGTTGTTGTTTTTAAAGATTTATTTATTTATTTATTTATTTATTTATTTCTCTCCACTTCCCTCCCCCACCCCGGTTGTTTGTTCTCTGTGTCTATTTGCTGTGTCTTCTTTGTCTGCTTCTGTTGTTGTCAGCAGCACGGGAATCTGTGTTTCTTTTTGTTGCATCATCTTGCTGCGTCAGCTCTCCGTGTGTGCGGCGCCATTCCTGGGCAGGCTGCACTTTCTTTTGCACTGGGCGGCTCTCCTTGCAGGGCGCACTCCTTGCGTGTGGGGCTCTCCTACGCGGGGGACACCCCTGTATGGCAGGGCACTCCTTGCACACATCAACACTGCACATGGGCCACCTCCACACGGGTCAAGGAGGCCCGGGGTTTGAACCGCGGGCCTCCCACATGGTAGACAGACTCCCTAACCACTGGGCCAAGTCTGCTGCCCCCAAGTATATGTTTACTCTGATGTTTTTCTGTCACAAAGAGGACAAGATCCAAAAAATTAGCGTCAAAACAGTATTTTTAGGGAAATTATTATTGCAAAAATTGTTAGCCATCTACTGTAGTTATTTAGAATACACTGAAATACAACTAACCCTGAATACCACAAAAGGCTCTTGACATTCAATTTTTAGATGACTTTAGGTGAAAAAAGAAAGGAAACGCTATCTTGGACCTGTTTTCAAAATATTTTCTGTTTTCAAGCACAAAGTTCAATAGTGTGAAATTTCAGTGGAAAAATTATAAGTGCTTTTGGGTAAAAGAGCCCCCTTAAAGTTGAGATCGTATTAATTTGTGAGTAACATTTTAGAAATAAAATTTTTATAATTATGAATGAATGCCTTTCACTTATTAACTTCTTGAATTATCTATAAATTATCGCAATAAAAAACTGAGAATTAATACCCAAATAAAAAGTTTTAAAAAATTAGCCATAATTAAAACCTCTTTAAAAAAATGAAATTTATTATATTAAACAAACAAACAAACAGAAAACAGAAACAGCATTACAGTCCCCAAATCCTCAAGGTTGAGGAATGAACAAACCTAAGGGGGGAATGGAAACATGTATAAAGTAAGTAAACTTATAAATACCCTAGTAATGGAAGAACATGTAACATTGATATAAAGATAGTGGTTACCAGGGAGCTGATGTGGCTCAATTGGTTGAGCACCTGCTTCCTACATGGGAGGTCCTGGGTTCGATCTCTGGTGCCTCTTAAAAACAAAAGAAGCAAGCAAAAAACAAATGAAAAAACCAGCTCAGGGGAACTGATGTGACACAGTGGTTGAGCACTGGCTTCCCACCATACCAATTCCAGGCCCTGATACCTAAAAAAATAGGGTGATGTTTACCAGATGATCTGAGGGGAAGGAGAGGGAACAATACGTGCAACATAGGGCATTTTTAGGCCATTGAAATTAAGTATAAACCACAATGTGTAAACTATAGATCTTGGTTAGTAGAATGCTTCAATATTTATTCATCAATTGTAACTTATGATCACACTATTGCAAGATATTATTAATAGGGGAAGATGGGAGAGAGAGAGGGGGTAGGGTATATGGGAATCTCTTATACTTTCCATATAGTTTTCTGTAATTTAAAAGGTCTTTAAAAATAAAGCTTGATATGTTAAAAAAAAAAAAGCCATATTTTAGGAAGTAAATATTTCATCTGATGCCCAATATTAGTTAATCAAATAAAAGCTGCATTTACTTAAATAAGGTATATAAATTGGGTTCACAGTATATATATACACACAAACAACACACACTATGGTAGAAGTTTGAAGAAGGCTGGAGGTAAGACATAAAAGTCTGACATAACCCTTATCCTAAAGGAATTATTATTGAATAGAACAAGGGATCTATAATGAAATGTTGTCAGAGTTCAGGGAAGATAAAACCATTTCTGTGTTCTTAAACCATCACCTAGTTGCATGATTGACCTTGTAAATGCCTTGTCATGGATATCTGAATATTTGGCATATATTGGACAGCAGTTATTGTTGAGCATTAGGCATAATGTATATTTTGCAAGCATTATGAAGAAAATTTTAATATCTTGAATTTTTTGTGCACAGTTTTATCTAAATATAGTATATATGCTATGGAAAGCATAATGTGTATTTTTGATATTTTTCCTCAAACTTCTCCACCTTTAGTTTTCAATTTTAGAAAGCAGTGTTACCTTTTACTCATTTACTCAGTCCAAGTAGTCATCCTTAAGTTTTCCCTTTCCCTCATTCCTACATTGGCAAATCCATCTATCTCCATCTCCACTACTGTCCCAATTGAAGCACTGCCATCTCTCACAATAGTAGTCTTACACCTGCTTCCATTCTTAGTTCCCTGCAGACCATTCTCCACACAGCACCCAGAGACAAGTTTTACTGTATCATGCTACTCTTAAAAACGTTAATAAATTCTCATTGCATTCACAGTTCAGGGTATTAACTGTGGCCTCTAGTGGATGTCCCCTTGCCCAGTATGCTGCAACCACATTGGCCATCTTTTTGTTCTTCTAACATGCCATGCATATTCTGTCATAAAGCCTTTGCACTAGTTATTCCTTCTGCCTGCAATGCTTCTCCCTTTGATGTTTTCATGGCTGCTGCATTCTTGTTATTCAGGTCTTAGTCTAGACATCACCTTCTTAGGCAGATAGGGGATGGAATTTTAGAATCTAAAATCAAAGATTTTGTTATGTGTGGGAGCAATACATAAATCCATATTATTAGTATTGATATCTTTGGATACATATGTCCAAAAATAATTTCTATCTTTGGTTGATAGAAGTTGTATTAGTTTTTCACTATCTTGACATCATCAAGGACTTCAGAATTAAAGAAGTGTAGAGTTTGGCTTAGGTACACAAAAGTATATAATTCACAAACCCCTGGAGAACACCAAGCTTTGTGCCAAGATAGATCTATCATTTTAATTATATGACTTTACTTTTTAATAATAAAAATTTCAGCCTTTGTACAACTTCTCTTGCCCAAATAATTATCTTTCAAGTTGTATTTGCAAAATTGTGAAAAAGCCACTAATTGTAGAAATTAACATTTCTCCATCCCTGGAGATCTAAATTCTCCTTCTTAATTTTCAGCAAATGAATGTATTTGATGTGTCTTATTTAAAAGCTTAGCTAATTCACTTGTCTTAAATTTCCCAAAGTGACAAAAATGTTATTGCTTTCTTTTCAAATTTTCATAGTCATGTTCATTTGGTCTGAAGGCTTAGAAGCACTGGAATCATTGTCATTAAGGACAATTGAGGTAGTTTGAGTTGAAGAGTTTTTGTTTTGGTATCACATTGTCTTACATTCCAAACTCCTGGTTTTGCTTTTTTTAAAATTTTTAAATTTGGATTTGGGCCAGTTACTGAAATTTTCTGAGCTTTGGTTTTCTTATCATTAAAAAAAATGTAGATAATACCTGTTTTACAAGGTGTTATGAAAAGAGCCTGGAAAAAAGTGGGTACTCCGGAAATGGTAGATATTTTTATTATTAGTAAGGTTGGCTGTATCAGCATGGGGTGACCAAGTAAAGCTAATAAGTCAGTTTAGTTTTTATCTTTCTGGCTTATCTGCATGGAACTGTTTTGAGTTTCCAATTCTGTCTTTCAGTGGTTGATTCACTGAAAACCATGCTCAAGTATTTGTTGATCAGGAAAAGTTTGAGATACCATCAGTAAGACAAAAAGACAATAATATAATAGTAAAAAAGCAAACTCCCCCTCTTGATGTAGAGGGGGACTGGATATAAACATCCTGGGGTCCACAGGATGGAGGAATAGAGTATGGATTAGAGTGGACTTCCTGGTGTTCTGCTGGGGAAGTATTGTGATCAGTAAGAGAAGAAATTGTAGTAGTGATGTGGAGAGGGTAGCCACGGTGGCTGCTGATGGTAGGGAGACAGAAGAAGAGATATGGTGTGGGGCATTTTCAGGATTTGGAGTTGTCCTGGGTGGTGCTGCAGGGACGGATACTGGACGTCGTGTATCCTGCCATGGCCCACTGGGTGGACTGTGGGAGAGTGTGGACTACAGTGTGGACCATTGTCCATGTGGTGCAGCGGTGCTCCAGGATGTATTTGCCAGGTGCAGTGGATGTGCCGTGATGATGGAAGAGGTTGTTCATGTGGGAGAAATGGGGTAGGAGTGTGGGGGGATATATGGGGACCTCATATTTTTTGAATGTAACATTTAAAAGAAAATAAAGAAGAGGAAAAAGGAAAAAAAAGTCTTCTAGTAACAACAACAAAAAGCAAACAAACAGCAGAATGGAATCAGAACTTCATTTTCATTTTTAGTTGAAAATCAGTCCAAAGTGGCACAGCTTTGATATACCTGATTTTGTAGAGTAAGCCTAAGCCTGTGATATCTTGCTTAACACATTTTTGTGGTGACATAGTTTTTCAGTTTCTATATGCCAATAATTTAGAATTTATAAATATAACAATATATTTGCAAAGTTTATAAAGCACATCTTCACATAAACTTCTAATATAATGTATTATTCATGTACTGTTGGTATATGGTTTACTAGTGTTATTCTAATTTAACTTGATTTACTTTCTTTTTCAAGTTAAAGATTTTTCTTTTGAAAAAAATTCCTTCCATGATAAATATCCTTTCATCAAATTATAGATATCATCTTGACAGTATATCAAAACTATACTTTTACTAGGGCACAATGTTACTTTTTGATTAAGCTTTTAAGCTTTTATTATTAATTTTTGTCTTTCATTTAATTCTTTAGGGAGACTTACTTTTTTTCCTGTTTGGACAGATGCATCTAGAACCAAATGAGGGCAGTAAAGTCTAATAGAAAGCTTTACAAATGAAAGTTTTGTTTCTGTTTGTGCGATACCTTGTTTCCCCTTCATGTATCCTGGGAAATCATACTGATCAATAGTTCCCATTTCAGTACAACTGCAGCAGGCATTACAACTGTATAAAATTTACAACATTGTCTGCTGTAAATTTTAATTGGAAAAACCTTATAGCTTTGTTCTCTATCTTTGGAGGTTTAAATCTATATGATTTTTTTAAATAAAAAAAATTTACAGCATAATATCATGTCATACAATTTTTATGGACATGTAATATAAATAGTACCAAACCATAGCCTATTGGAAAAAAATAACCATAAAAATATATTTTGACACTTAGTGCATTCAACATTTTTTGCTATAGAAACAATGGATTTGGTAAAGTAATTTAATGAATGTTATAAATAATTATGAACAATATCAGGCAAGGAATATTAACAAATAAATATATTGATAAAAGATATATACTGTGGTTTCTCTGTGTCCCAGGTGGGGCCTCTTTTTGAATCATTGTGAAATTCTCAGTATGGAACTAGTGTTATGAGCTGGAAGAGTGAGAGAAAAATGCTGCTTTCTGCACATATTTATTTCTGTCACAGGTCAGGCTTAAAATGCTGTGTGATACAGTTATTGACTCTAATCTGGGCATAAACACAAGTCCTCAAGCACCAGCCCAATTAATAATTTGCATAATTAACATGCATATTAAATAGGGACTGGCCTTGCATCTGTATTTGCATTGATCGGGGTAATGAGGGCTAACGGAGTGGCGCCTCGGGCCTGTGTTAGCAGACGTGTGGCAGTAGTAATTTTTGCTTGGATTGACAACTGCTAGACAAGCGGTCCCAGCATAAAGCTAAACCCCGTTTGGCAGTATTAATCGTTGACAAACTGCTCTTAAAGCTGTAACATTGTTTCTGTCAGTTGTTTGGTTTGATGTCACTGTTAGACATCATAAATCAATAGTGTCAGAATTTGGTAATGTTTATAGCTTGCAAGGTTTATTATTTCATATGACTGTCATGTACAAATAGTGGTTATCATGGCTGCCTCTAAATTATCAAAGACAATACTGCTTTGAATATACTTCTGTTATTCTTATTTCAGTGAATTCTTTGCCATCTGGAAATGCTTTTGGTTGACATGTGTGCCCAATTCCACTGTAATATTCATTTTTTTTGGGCAGTATGTTCTTTTAAAAGAGTATACAGCTTAATTTCATGAAAATTGATTATTAGGTTTTAAGTAAGAAAGGTATACATCGTTTCCTTAGCTTCATCTTCATTAAAATATAGTTATTGAAAACTTGCAAGGGTTCTGAGATTCTTCAGTATAGACTTTGAGTTTCAGAGTATTTTAAGATATATACAGGAAAGAAATTTAATAGGCAGTTATTGTTTATAGAAAATATGAGTTCTTCAGAGATACAGCTAAAATACCTTTTCTCATCATTATTCCCATCCAATCATTTTTCCAAAAGTTTTTGCTAAACATTTATGTTGTCCTTTCTCCCACTTGACCTCAAATGATCAAATAGTTTTTTCCTTCCTACAGATTTCAGAAATGTTTCCTTAAAAATTACCCAAGGAAGTGATATTATCTTTATTGTCATTCCATTAAAAGCATGTAAATATGCTTATTATATAGTTATAACATGTTATGATAAACTATAGTAAAATAATGGAGGGTGTTTTCAGTGACTTAGAATGAATTTTGCTATCTTTCTACATAACTTTTTTTAAAAAAATTCTATTTTAGTAATATATATATATGCAACCTAAAATTTCCCCTTTTAACCACATTCAGATATAACATGATTCGATGGTGTTAATTGCATTCACACAGTGTTGTGCAACTATCACTATCATCCATTACCACAACTTTTCCATCACCCCCAACAGAAATTCCATGCCAATAAGCTTTAACTCCTCCTACCCTATCCCTCCCCAGCCCCTGGTAACCTATATTCTAGTTTCTGACTGTAAGAATTGCTTTTCTAAGTTTTATACAGTGAGATCATACAATATTTTTCCTTTTATGTCTGGTTTATTTCAACTCAACATGAAGTCTTCAAGGTTCTGCATAGCATTTTGATGTTTCAACTAAAAGTATATGTAAATATATTATGTGCAGATTAAGGGATTTTATGACCTGCCTAAATCTTTTCTTTAACCAATAAGCAATTCTTAATTATGAGCATAAGAGGTACATTAGGCAAAAAAAAGTGGAATCAGTTGGAGTGGGGCTGCCCTTAGTTTGCCATATAAAATGCCCATTTGAAAAGGGATGTGCATAAATTATTTCAGGAAATCATGGGCGCATGGGCAGGACAAACATTAAGTTGTAAATATTATAAAAACATTTAGTAAGCTGTTTGATAAAAAATATGATCTATCCATTATACCTCTCATTTACACTATTATTTAAGCTACAATTTCAAAACTTATTTTCCATTTATTATATGTCTGTACATGTGCATATCATGTACATATAATCTAGCATAATATACTACAGGGAAAACTGTACCTGAAAGATAACAAAGGGTTTTTGGGATATAAATGAAGTGTTATCAATAATATGACTGATTTTTAAAAACCAATGCACTAAAATCAATACATTTAAACAAATGGGTTCCATTCAAAACTGATCTTTTTAGAAACTAAATGCACATTCCACTTTGGAATTTTACTTTTTTTTTTTTTTTTTTAAAGATTTATTTATTTAATTTCCCCCCCTCCCCTGGTTGTCTGTTCTTGGTGTCTATTTGTTGCGTCTTGTTTCTTTGTCTGCTTTTGTTTCTTTGTCCGCTTCTGTTGTCGTCAGCGGCACAGGAAGTGTGGGCGGCGCCATTCCTGGGCAGGCTGCACTTTCTTTTCACGCTGGGCGGCTTTCCTCACGGGCGCACTCCTTGCGCGTGGGGCTCCCCCACGCGGGGGACACCCTTGCGTGGCACGGCACTCCTTGCGCGCATCAGCACTGCGCATGGCCAGCTCCACACGGTCGAGGAGGCCCGGGGTTTGAACCGCGGACCTCCCATATGGTAGACGGACGCCCTAACCACTGGGCCAAAGTCCGTTTCCCTGGAACTTTACTTTTGAAAGATCTTGGCCATGCTCTTAAATATCTTCACTGGTGGCAAATAGAAAATGAACAGCTTGAGATGGTAGTAAGCCAAATTGAGGTTCCTTTTATCCATCGAGAAGTCCAAGTCTTGTGCATGTTTACAGGAAGAGGTCAAGTGGCCTATGACGGGTGATGGGGAGAGTACTAGAGAGAGAGAAATGATAATTGGGTGTTAGGCCAAGGTCACAGAGGTGGTAGAATAAGACAGTGGTTAGATCTTTTTGCTTCTTCTGGTTTCACATGTCACCTCTTAACCACCTTTGGTAGGTCCTCCCTATTATTCTTGGTCTCCTTCCTTTATAGGACTTACCTGTGCATTTGGTTTTTTTCTTTTTTCTTTTTTTCACTACAAGATCCTTGAAGGTGGGGACCATTTCTATTTGCTTCAAAGGGAAGGTAATGAAGTACATGCTAGCTCCAAGGCCTCAGATATGTAGGATTGGGGACTTGAGGAAGAATTGTAACATGAGATTTTTGCTTTAAGTTTGGTGCTGTACATACTCTTGTTTCCTTAGAATAATATTATAGGGCAGTTATTAATATATCTGTACTATGGATGAGAAAATTGAAGCTTAGAGAAGTGAAGTGTTCTGCCAGAGAACATATAGCTAGTAAGTGACTGAACTGAGACTTGAATCTAGATGTTTATAATTTCAAAACCCACAGGGTCACATTACCCAAACTATGTGGAATGTTGTAGTTCATATAAAAGGTGATCAGCAGATATGTAATGGAATTGCTAAGGAGAATTAGGTATGCAGTTACAATTAGATTGCATGCATTTGTAGCAGACCCAGTCTTCAAGATTCTGCTTTCTTTAGCTGTGTTCCCTGATACAAGCATAGGAACAAAGAAAGTGGGTATTGGATCAGTAAAGATAAACTTGGTGAACTCTTTTTAACCAGAGTTGGTTTAATGCCTCCTCTCTGATGGAATGGTATATATCACCCTTGGGAGAATTGAGGAAACAGTCACTCAAATAAATTTCTGTGATATTTAATTCTCTTGTGGAACCCTAGCTGAGAAAAGCTGAGTTAGGTTATACTTCTGTTAGCAATATAACAAAGGTTTATTTCTCACATTGCATCTTTTGTGGGTCTGTGGGTGGCTCTTCTCATTGTAGTCATATAGGAACCCAGGCTAACAGAGCAGCCAATTTATCATATATTGCCTCTTGGCTTCCCCAAAGAAATGCTACTTCTGGATGTTGTCTAACCAGCAATTAAAGGCTCTGGCTCAGCAATTAAAGGCTCTGGCTCAGAAGTGACAAAGAGTGCTCACTACTCTTTGATGGTAGTCACATGGCCAACCACAAGGGGCCAGGTAGTGCAATCTTAGCCTGTGTCTGGAGAGAAAGGAGAGCTGGATATCCATGAATAGCACTAATGACTATCACAATTAGCACAGTAGAAAGTTTTATTAGAAAACTTAAAGAAGTCTAGATAACTAGTGAGGGTAGTGCTACAGTGATTGCATTTGGATAGTTGAAAAATCAGGTGCCCAACCAAATATATGTTAATATACCAGGCAAATTAGAAAAGGAAGTTTCAGTGAAGAAAAATTACTCTTTAAATAGCCTGGGGAGCACATTTTAAGATGCTCAATATCACTAGCAATCAGGGAAAAGCGAATAAAAACTTCAGTGAGATGCCCTTTCACACCCACTATGGCTATAATAAAAAAGATACATGAAAAGTGTAGGTGAGAAGGTGGAGAAATTGGACCCCTCCTATACTGCTGGTGGGAATGGAAAATTGTCTGACAGTACCTCAAAAGGCTAAACATAGAATTACCATATGGCTCAGCAATTACATGCTTAGGTATAGGATATCCAAGAGAAATGAAAACATGTCCACACAAAAACTTATATACAAATGTTCAGAGCAGGATTATTCATAATAGCCAAAAAAGTGGAAACAACCCAAATGTCCATCAATTGATGAATGGATATACAATATCCATAAAATGGAATATTGTTCAGCCATCAAAAGGAGTAAAGTACTGATGCATGCTACAGCATGGATGAACCTTAAAAACATCCTGCTAAGTGAAAGAAGCAAGTGACAAAAGGCACATATTGTATGATTCCATTTATGTGAAATATCTAGTCTAGTCAAATCTAGAAAGGAAATTAGTGGTTGCCTAGAGTTAAGAAGATTGGGGAGAATCAGAGAATGACAGCTGAGGATTTTTTTTTGGATGTGCTGAAAATATTATAAAATCAATTGTGATAGTTGAATATATCTGTGAATATATTCTAAGCCATTGGATTTTATTCTATATGAATTATTTCCCTATAAAGTAGTTATTTAAAAAATGGTCTGGAGAAATATGAATGTGGTGTCTGCCATATTTCACTCAGTGCTTGTGTGTGTGTGTGTGTGTGTGTGTTTGTGTATCTTTTCCTTTCCTTCCCTTCCCTTTCCCTTTCCCTTTCCCTTTCCCTTTCCCTTTCCCTTTCCCTTTCCCTTTCCCTTTCCCTTTCCCTTTCCCTTTCCCTTTCCCTTTCCCTTTCCCTTTCCCTTTCCCTTCTGTACTTTAAAAAAAACAAACATTTTTGGGAGGAGGTGTAGCCCAGTGGTTTGGACTTTTGCTTCCCAGGTACAAGGTCCTGGGTTCAATCCTTGGTACCTCCTAAAACAAACAAACAAACAAACAACAAAAAACAACCTTTTTCACATCCCTGAAATCAGGATGCTTCTTTTGATCAGTGGCATCTCAACAGTTGCTGCCAGCCAGTGGGTAGTTGTGACTTCATTGCATTGCCTGTGTATGTAAGAACTTGGTTTCCATTCTTGGTGGCATGACTTGATAGATGAAGCTCCTTGATGTTCCATATAAATTATGGAGCATTTGGTGACTGTTTCCAGTTGTGTTTTAAAACCTTCCATTGATTAGCTTGTAAGAGCAAGAAAATACCTGTTTCTAAATTTTAGAATGAGTATTAGTAGTTTGGAAGAAGAAATTTAAAGTGGAGTATTTTTATAAACGTTCTTGATTACGAAGGGAATGATGTATATTACATGGATATTGAGATCTCTGAGTCAGTAAATGATTCTGAAGACTCAGACTCTAAATAGCAAAAATTTTTAGAAATATATTAACAAATTTATTTTATGTTTATTTTTCGTTTTGGGTATGTACAGTGATATATAATTTTAACATTATGTTAAAAAAGATTGAGTGCTTTTCCTTAAGTATAACAGATAAATTGTAAGCATTAAGAAAACTTTCTATTCTAGTTCAATTGACAGTGTTTAGATTTTATGAGATACTATAGTAGCAAGTTAATACAATGGGGAGATTAGCTTTTAAAAAATCCTTTGTTACTACTTTTCTTTCATCTGTCCTTTTTCTTACTCTCAGATACAATTTCTTTCCTCTTAATACTTAGCTTTGCTCTTGTGTTTATTTCTTTCTCCCTTTCTACTAATCACACTGTAAAAATATATTTGTTTTCTAATCATTGAAACTTCCAGTAAGAATTTGCTAGTTCCAAAGTAGCTTATTACAGTTGGAACTTGAGAATTTCATGTCTCCTTAAAAGAAAGAGTTAACAATGGGGAGCACAGCTTATAAACCAATAAAGGGTATTCTAAAGTGTATTCTATAGAACAAATGTGCTGGAAGATAATGAGGAAAGCATAAATTACCAATGGTCAAAGTGAGTTTGAGAAATGCTAGACTAAAAACAAAGTTTAACAGAACTTCTCAGAGCCCTTAAAATGTGACCACAAGAGAGTACTACAATATGCAGTATTTCTTAAACTTATATCTCTTGGAACCTTTTTTTTTTTTAATAACCTGATTAATATCTCAAAGCACAAGTTTCAAGAGAATACTTTTTTTTTTTTTTTTGAGAAGTACTTTGGGGGTCATTTATCAAAGCATAAAAGCATACTGTCTGACTGTCAACATCTCCTAGACTGTAGAGGACAGACTAGGAGAAACATGATTCATCATCTAGTATAACTTCTTGTTTAGAAATGGGGAGATTGAGTCTCGGAGAAATTAAGTAACTTTTACCTGACTGGTTTTGTCTTTCATTTTTGCCATTTGCACATTTGTAACAATAATACTAACATTTACTGTGCTCGGCACTGTTCCATAAAACAAACTAGCTAATTTATAGCCAAGACAGGATTTGAACTGAGACTTTTTGGCTCTGGGTCCTTTCTTGGTAGAGAAATTCTTAGGATTAGGTTGGTTTCATCATTGTGAGGAAAAGTGATTTTTTACTTCAGTTCTTTTCATAAAGAGAAGTCTTGTTTCCTGTTTCCTGGAGACAAGTTACTGATATGTAACTATGCTTTTCATTGGACCTGAACCACATAACTTTGTAATAAAATTTAGTAATTCAATAAAAAATAATTATGTTTCTTAGGGAGTTTCTTCAGAATCATGATATTTGTATTTGTTTTAAGTTATAGATTGTAGCTATCTGCAATTCTTCATCAACTAGATGAAAATATAAGCTTGTTTCCATAATAATTCCTCTTAAGTATGATTTATAAAACTTTTGCTATGTTTACATGATAATCTGGATGTTTTTGGCTTCTCTAAATGAGCATGGATTTCTTTTCTATAGCCCTTGAGGGACTTTCAGTAATAAGGAAGAAGTGTTCTGATTTGTGTGTGTGTATGTAACATTTCCTTTTCCACAAGACTCCAAAGCACCTTATAAATGGGAGGATGATTTCCCAGTCTGGAACACTAAACTCATTAAGTCAGATGTGTTGTAAAATAGTTAAGGATTGGAAGAGATGAAGATTATTAAGATGTCATTAAGCTGAAAGTCTGTTTCCATAAATGGTTGATGCGAGAAGACCTCTGTCAATCATATAGTTAAGTTAGGCTTTGGGAATGTGTCAGGCCTGAGTGTATTATAAGTTTAACTTAGCTGCCCATCTGCTTGCTTTCCTACCCCAGTTTTTTTCCCCCCAAAAAGAAATAACTTTATTTTTTCCTGATTATAAAATTGTCTCTGCTTGTTGTTAAAATATTCAAATGTGAAGGGGGAAAAAAAAAAGCAACAGTCACCTAAATACCCACTATACAGTAGTAACTACTTTTTTCAGATAGTGCTAAATATGTTCATATATGTACTATTTTACAGGAGTGAGTTAAATATGCTGTTGTGTAGATAGTATCTTTTAGTGAATAATACATTGTAGAGATCTTTCCATGTGAGCAATGTTGTTCTATGTCATATTTACTTGACTGAATAATATTCCATGTTTTCTGTCAGTTTCATCATATATTGTGCATTTTCTTTAATCACAAATAGCTCTATAGTTATTTCATCATTTTGGGGAGCTTAGTTTTAAAATATGGTGTTATACTCCACTAGAAGTTAAATTCCTGAATTCAATAATTATTTTTCTTGTATATACGATGTGTTAGTTCTAGGCACTTTAGATATATCTGCTGTCTGTGTGGAGTTTATATTCTAGTGAAAGAGAGGTGACATTATCACATAAGTTAAAGTAAATGAAGAAAGGCTTCTCTCTGCCTGAATTGCAAGAGAGGAACAAAGAAGCAATTATCATGGCTATTTTATTAGTGGAGATAGGTAAGAGGTATAGGGGTTCTGCATGTGTTCCAGGAAGGTGAGAGATATATTGTTTTCAGCTTTATTATCTTTAACCTAGCTAACAATGCCATGCTTTGCTCTAAAAAGGATGATGGTACTTGTAACTTGTTTTTTTTTTTTTAGTTTTTATTTTCATAAAAATTCAAATTTTCAGGACAGTTGCAAAAAGAATACAAAACTGATACAGGAAACTCCAACATATATCCCACCCAAATACACAGATCTACTATCTTTTAACAATTTGCCCCATTTGCTCTATCCTAACATTGTTTTAATGTGGCATAATATTTCTACTTAAGAATTTAAAAATTTCAGAAATGTCAACAATTATTTCTTTTGAAAACATTAGTATTACTCCTTGATAATTTCCAAAGCTATACATGCTTAAGTTTACTATGTCCATGTAATTATAAGGCAATTATAGTGGCAAATCTAACTAAGATCCTGTGCCGTCTATTATGGGGATCGGCTATTTTCTCAGTGATCAGCTGACAAAAATATCACCTTGAAAGAATTTGAAAGCCCATTTAAAAAATGTAGTTTAACAATCATATCAGTAATGAATTGTCATCCTAGAGTGATATCTCTATGACCTTTCACCTAGATGTGTCCTTAGACCTACCTGAATGAGTTTTCCTTCTTTTTTGAATCAATTCTTTGGATAGAAAAATAGAAGGCATGGGTGATAAATTGCAGTGTTTATATAGCTGGAGGAAATAGTTAAGTAGTAAAACTAAGACTCTTAAAAACAAAACAAATCTAGTAGACATTTTGGACCCAAATCAACTATAATAGTGATGATAGTTTCCAATGTATTTTGCATGCTTCCTATGTCCCAGGCACTGTGCCAAGTACTTTGTATGCATTTTCTTTTTTAGTTCTCACAAGAACCCTATTAGGTAGGTACTGTTAGTATAACCATTTTATTTTAAAAAGCTAAAACTTGACATGTTACATTGATTTTATAAAATTTCAAATCCAAGGTCATGCATTTACATTTAACAAAATAGATTGTGATATATTCAGAAGAACTGAAAACAGGGATCTGAACTGACATTTGCACATTTATGGTCATAGTGGCATTATTCACAGTTGTCAAAAGATGGAAATAACCCAAGTGTCTATCAACTGATGAATGGATATCCATTGTATGGATATACGTACGGTGGAATACTACTCAGCTATAAGAAGAAATGAAATTGGTATGCATAAAACAACATAGATGAACCTTGAGGACATTATATTGAATGAAATAAGCCAGACACAAAAGGACAAATATTGTATGGTCTCACTAATATAACTAAATATGATAAGTACACTCATGGAATTAGAATCTAGAGTATAGGTGATTAGGAGAGAAGATGGAGGGTTGAGAAGGGGGAGTTGATGCTTCCTGTTTGTAAGTTTTTAAATAAGGTTGATTGTAAATGTGTGGAAATAGAGTTATAGAGGCGGTGGACTTGGCCCAGTGGTTAGGGCGTCCATCTACCACACGGGAGGTCCGCGGTTCAAACCCCGGGCCTCCTTGACCCGTGTGGAGCTGGCCCATGTGCAGTGCTGATGCGCGCAAGGAGTGCCCTGCCACGCAGGGGTGTCCCCCACGTAGGGGAGCCCCATGCTCAAGGAGCGCCACATAAGGAGAGCCGCCCAGCGTGAAAGAAAGTGCAGCCTGCCCAAGAATGGTGCCCCACACACGGAGAGCTGACGCAACAAGATGATGCAGCCAAAAGAAAAACAGATTCCCATGCTGCTGACAACAACAGAAGTGGACAAAGAAGACACAGCAAACAGACACAGAGAACAGACAACCAGGGTGGGGTGGGGGGAAGGGGGAGAAATAAGTAAGTAAATAAATAAATCTTTAAAAAAAAAACCAGTACCAAGAAACTACTAGGAAAAAAAGAAAAGAAATAGAGTTATAGTGAGTATAACTAATACTGCTGATTTATAAATGGGATTGTGGCTGAAAGGGGATAGTCTAGGGACATTAATGTCAACTGAAAGAAAGCTAGCAAATAATTTAGAGAATATAACAGTGAACTTGGGTGGTGGATGCTAATTGTGGTTAATAATACAAATACAAGATTATCTATGAACTGGAACAAATGTTTTAACGTATGGGCTATAGTTAACAGTAATATTCTTGTATCAATGGCAAAGAAGGTACTATATCATTGCTAAGGGTCAACAATAGGGAGGTGTAAGGAGGTATAGGAGTTTTCCTTTTGGAGTAAGAAAAACGTTCTAAAATTGACTGAGGCAACAAGAGCACAACTTTATGATGAAAATTATACTTTGGATGGAGTGTCCAAGACATGGGACTATATAACACAGTGAACTATGTGGTACATGATGGACTGATACTATCAGAGGGTGAATGTACCTGTGGCCCATATGGGTGGGGCCTGAGAATTCCTAGGCATATGTCTATATTCATTTGCTTTTGGTATGGAATTCCTACTGGCTGTGTTCAAGCTGAACATTTAGATTGAAGTGAGTTATTAGTGTTCTGAAACATCTATAAAATGCATATCTTTTCTGGAGGAATGCACTTTAAAAACAGGTATCAAAGAATTTACATATAAATTTTTGAAGGACATAATCTCACACACACACACACGCACCCCAAGAAATACCTGAGTAAAATGCCATCATGATTGTGAGTTAGCAGAAACATTACACTGCAGAATCAGGCTCATGGGGACTTAATTTTTTTAGTAAAAAATTTCTTCTTGTTTTTAAAGAAAATTTTTGTAAACTTTTCATTTATTTTTGCTTTTTCTTTTTTGTTACTTTTAGATTTTTGTATATTTTGTTTTTTTTTGTTTTGTGTGTAATTCAGTAATGGGGAAATAACTATATTGTTAGTGGTGTCCAGATGTATAATTTTTAAAATACTAAAAATACTAAAAAACAAAAAGGTAAGGAACTGCTTATTATAGGAATCACGATAGTTATTACTTCTAGAGCTTTGCTGTTCAATACAGTAGCCACTGACCCCATGTGTCTATTTTGTACTTGAAGTGTTCCTAATCCGCAAACACAATTAACACAGTAAAAGATGTGCTGTAAGTATAAACTATACCTAGGATTTTGAAGATTTAGTACTATAAAAAGAATATTAATATTAGAAATCTTATTAACAAATTTTTGTATTTATTACCTATTATAAAATAGCATTTTGGATATACTGTATTGGTTCAAATAAAATATTAAAATTAATTTCACTTGCTTTTTTAAAAAGAACTTTTCCTAATGTGGCTATTGGAAAATTTAAAATTACCTATGGACTCTCATATTTCTGCTGGACAGAAATGCTCTAGAGGCTAAGGATGGAGTTGTGTTTGAGATGGGACATGGGTACTTCTTGGAAAGTTACAAAGTTTTATTTTTTTAACCTGGGTGGAAGTTACCTGATGTTACTTTATAACTATTCTTTTACCTGTATGTATGTAAACATTAATCCTTCTATGTATATAATATATCTGAATTTCTAAAATACTTAAAAAAATATTGATATTAATGAACTTGATAGGGTAACCTTAAAAAAAAAAAAAGATTGTATAGTTTCCAGTATAGTAAAGGAAGAAAAATGAAATGGTAAAGAGTAGACAAAAACATAAGAATTTATATTCAACTTAAAAGAAGGCAATTAAAGAGAAAAATTGAAGAAACACTATTAGGAGAAAATGATAAAGATTGTCATAAATGATTAAACTAGCAAACAAAAACTTTCACAAAATCCTACTTTAAGATATACACCTAACAGAAAAGTACACAGAACCATTGAAAGCAAAAAGATGGAAAATGTTAAACTAAGTAACTATTAAAAAGGAAGGCTGGAATAGCCATATGATATCGGATCAAATAAACTAAAAGGTAAAGGTAAAATGAAAATGCATTTCTAGAAATAAAGAGGGTCACTATATATTGATAAATGGTTCAATTTGCCAGGTAAATGATAACAATTCTAAAATTATATATATTTAATAATATAGCTTCAAAATATAAAGCAAAAATTGGCAGACCCTCACGGAGAAATAGATTCACCGTTGTTGTGGTAGATGTTAACATATTCCTATCAGAGAATGATAGAGCAGACAGACAAAAGAACACTGTAAATATTTAGAAAAATTTGGTAATGCAACAAACTTGACTCAGTAGGCATGTGCAGAGTATATCTCCAACAACTGTAGGTTACAGATTGTTTTCAAGGATGCATAGTAATATTTTTAAAAACTTTAGCATGGATAAAGCTTCAATACACTGGAAAGAATCAGCCTCATATATACCATATTCTGTTACTGTAATTATAAACAGAATTACACTTAGTGAGTTCCAGGAGACAGAATTTTGGCTCACCCAGATTAAGATCCTTCTAATGCCACTGTCTACAAACTAGAAGATGCCCTATTTAACATAAGTCAAAATTACCAAACTATGATCTACAATACTTTTTTATCATGCTGCTCAAACTTTTAATTATCCTCCATTGTCTGTAGGATAAATTTCAAACTCTGTAATCTAGAATTCTCAACTCTATAAATTGGACCTTCAGACTTTTTTTTTCTTCCCCTCCCCCCCCTGCCCTGCTGTTTTTGCTGTCTGTGTCCATTTGCTGTGTGATCTTCTGTATCTATTTCTTTCTTTTTTTTTTTGATCTTCTCATCTTTCTCCTCTAGGTTTCACCAGGATTCGATCCTGGGGACCTTTGATATGGAGAGAGTTTCCCTGTCAATTGCGTCACCTCAATTCCTGGTCTCTGCTGTGCTTCATCTTGACTCTCCCCTTCATCTCTTGTTGCGTCATCATCTTGCTGCATGTCTCACTTGCGTGGGCACTGGCTCGCTGTGCAGGCACTCGTGCAGGCACTCGGCTCACCATGCAGGCACTCAGCCTACCACGTGGGCACTGGCTCACTGCACAGACACTGGCTCACCACATGGGCATACATGGGCACCGAGCTCACGATGCAGGCACTCAGCTCACCATGTGGGCACTCGGTTCACCACATGGGCACTTGCACGGGCACTTGGCTCACCACATGGGCACTCAGCTTGCTGTGTGGACACCCACATGGGCACTTGGCTTACCATGTGGGCACTCAGCTCATTGCATGGGGAATTGGATTACTGCATGGGCACTCAGCTCTCCATATGGGCACTGGCTCACCATGCAGGCACTCTTTCTCATCTTCTTTTTCATCTTCTTCCCACCTTCAAACTTTTACTTGTTTAACTGCTGTTTATTGAGTACTCACTATATGCCAGGGATTATGTTTCTTGGTGGCAATAGAGTGATAAATAAGATACAATACTATGCCAGATAAGAGTAAGCTCAAGGGAAGCGGATTTGGCTCAACTGATAGAGCATCCGCCTACCACGTGGGAGATCCAGGTTTCAAACCCAGGACCCCCTGACCGATGTGGTGAGCTGGCCCACGCACAGTGCTGATGCACGCAAAGGAGTGCTGGTGCATGCAGGTGTATCCCCTGTGTAGGGGAGCCCCATGCGCAAAGAATGTGCCCTGTAAGGAGAGCCGCCCCATGTGAAAAAAGCACAGCCTGCCCAGAGTGGCACCGTACACACGGAGAGCTGACGCAACAAAAAGAGACACAGATTCCTGGTGTCTGTGAGAATCCAAGCGGACACAGAAGAACCCACACAGCGAATGAACACAGAGAGCAGACAATGGGAAGGGAAGAGAAATAAATAAAAAATAAATCTTAAAAAAAAAGTGTAAGCTCAAAAGAGCTGGGAAGATGGGTTTAGAAGAGATTTTTGTTTGTTTTTTAAGGAAAAGTATAGGATTTTGAAGAAAAGCGTAATGAAGAACTCCTTAGTTTAGATGCTTAGAGAAGGCTTAGCTTCTACCACTCCTTTATATGAACCTTCTGTCCCAGTCAGACTGGTCTACTTACTTTCTTCAAAGACACTTGATTAATTGCTGCTTCAGATTTAGTGTTTTTTTTTTTTTTCCTAATACAAAAAATGTTCTCCCCATACCATTTTCTTTACTAATCTTTCAAGCTAGGTCACATTTTATAGCTTCCCTTAAGCAGTATGCTCTTTTTTTAAAAAAGATTTCTTTTTATTTATTTCTCTCCCCTCCGCCATCCCCCACTGTCTGCTCTCTGTGTCCATTTGCTGTGTGTTCTTCTGTGTCCACTTGCATTCTTGTCAGTGGCACTGGGAATCTGTGTTTCTTTTTGTTGCATCATCTTGCTGCATCAGCTCTGTGTGTGTATGGCACCACTTCTGGGCAGGTTGCGCTTTTTTTGCGTGGGGCAGCTCTCCTTGCGGGGTGCACTCCTTGCATGTGATGCTCCCCTACATGGGGGACACCCCTGTGTGGCACATCAACACTGTGTGCGCTCATCAGCACTGCACATGGGCCAGCTCACCACACCGGCCAGAAGGCCCTGGATTTGAACCCTGGACCTCCCATATGGTAGGCAGACACTATATATCAGTTGAGCCAAATCCACTTCCCTAAGCGATATGCTCTTTATCTACCTTAGGATACCTCTCTAAGCAACATATTTTCTGTATCACTTTTTACTATTTTATTATTTTATTATTATTTAATGATGGCAATTATTTGTTAAGTGTTTTAAAGGATACAACAATTTTGTGTCCTACTCTATATCACATTACATGATAATTAAGTCTTGTGTTATTTTATTCTTTATATGTTCATGTCTGTATTTCTAGTGAGCTTATAAACAGCTTCAGGACAGGAACAATTTATACCTCTTGCTGTCCCCCAGAGACTCAAGTACAGATTGCTAAACAACTGGCATATAGAACGGTTTTAAGAAGCGTTTTTGAATGAATGCACATTGACTTTATAAGCCAGTAAACCAGTGTGCTGTAGTAGTCAAACCTGTACTAGCCATGAAAGATACTTTTCTCATCCTAAAATAAGTCTTCTACCTGATTCCCGCCCTCCACCCCACCTGTTTTAGGCAAAGGTATTTGGGGTTACAATTTCATTTGGGTGTGGCTTTCCAGTGCTTCTTCTAAGACTTGCAGGATTGCTCATTTCCTAGTCATTGTGGTATTTTCTACCACATAAGATGGCTTTAGCTTTTTTAGCTATGTAATTGTATAGACATATAAGAGAAATTAAGCTATATATACTTAACCCATGAAGGTTTTTTTCCTTTTTACTAATGTATTCTATTTTTAAAAATGTCTCCCCTGATTTAAAAATGGAATCTTGTTCATCTACTTCTGCTATACATATCGTGCTCTATAATATTTCCAGAAACTGGCAGATTTCTCCATTTCCACCTCACAGTCCTAGTCATAGCCTTTGCTAGTTTACATTTGGTCTTCTGTATTATCATTGTTAACATTATCATCAACAACAGCAAATATTGAGCATGTGCAGGGAATGGGGTAGTTTGTTGTCTTGCCAGATTTATCCTCAATTTAACTAAATGTGTGAGTAGCTCTTCACTGTTTGTCTTCTTTTTCATCTCCTCTGGTGGTTTGGCTAATAAATTGTCTTGCCTGGAAATCACCATCATACCCAACTGCAACTAACTGGTTAGGAGCTTTATATTCCATTTGGTGGTGATGACTATTCCTTGGTCGAGGGATGAGAGGAAAAACTCAAGGGGAAAATGGACGACCATAAAACTCTTTACTGATTTTGCCACCATTATGGCAAATTGTTTGTGATTTGTGGAAATGGAATCTCTTTTATCAATGGTTGACTATCAGCTCCTTTTTCTGGAGAGAAGTCATTAGTTAACTCAGCTCAAGGATTTGTCTGAGAAGAGCAGCACATCAGTTAGAATGCTAATTCACTCAACTGGCAGCAAGCACAGTGAAATGACAGCATGGAGGGGGGTAAGAGGAGTGTCTGAAAATGGCAGCAGATTGGTATTTTGAAAGGGGAGGGAAATTTCATAATGATGAATAAGAAAGATGACATTTGGTGCTCACATTTAACTTGCATTGGATGTCCATATAAGGGTCAGTATGCATAACCTCTCTTGATTAGGCCTCCGGCTGCCCAGCAGCTGACTGGGTGTATACCCTTCAGACTGTAACCAAAAGAAAGGCCTGGATAATTAGGCCAACTTGAACTGCAGGAGGTAGCCAGCCTCACTGCTGCCTTTTGTATATTCATGACCCAGCTTGATTGATGGAAGGACAGTGTTTGGTGACACTGTTATTTGCAAGTTGAAAGGTAGACTACAGGCTGGAGCCAAGATCAGATGTGCTTTAAAGAGTCATACAATAAACTCATTGGGATGCTGATAATGTTCACATATGCATTTCTTTGTTTCTTACTGTTTCTTGTGGACTTCTGTTAATTTGTAGAAATTAGCTTTGTTGTTTGCAGTTAAAACCTCATGCTAAGTTACAGGATGGTTTTGTTAAAAAGTTATACAAAGTTGCTAGTGATATTAATTGTGTGATGTGGGTCTCAGATTTTTTTTGTGATTTTCACTTATTTCTTATGTAGGATTTAAAAAATTTTTGAGTCGATATATATGTCACGAGAAACAAACTGACTTTTTTTTCAAGAAAAGAGTTAAGTGAGATTATTCAGGTATTTCATTCACATGTTTCAGAAATGTTAAGCACTGCTGTAAAAAGTTTTTTCAGGTAATATTGCTTTTACAAGGATACTGTATTTTTTATCAGAATCAATCATGAATAATTAAGGATTGCTTTTAATATTATGTATCATTTAAACATCTTTTATTCATTCTGTTATCTTTTCTGCTTGTTGAAAGTGTTGGTTAATTTCAGACTTGCGGTTGGTTAATTTCAGACTTGAAAATACTGAAGGAAGTAATTGTAAAACAGAAACATGAGGTTGACCTAAGGAGCATCTTCAAAATGTAGAACCTAAGTTATCATGACTAATAACTGTATACCATAGCCTGTTGATTATAAGGATATGAAGAAAGGGAAGGAAAGATTGAGAAGAATTATTGATGTATCTGTTTTTTATTGATGTACTTGTTATCTCAAAATTAAGCTATTGCTTAAATAGATCCTTTGAGAAACATCATACAGATATGAGCACTAGTTCTTTTTAATTTTATTTTTTAAGATACTTTTAGAAGATAGAGTTGTTCTAGCATGGCTAAATGATTATCAACATGAAAATGGTTTGAGTGCTTTCTCTGAAAAGTCCTTAGATATAAATGTTTTACGCAAGTTACCTAACTTCTTTTAGTTATACCATAACTGCAGGTAATATATGTAAAAGCTCTTTGTAAGTTATAAAGTGCTATATAAATATAAGTAGTTTTTATTAACTAAGTAGTTGTAAAGATACAATAGTTATAACATGATGTTATATTTTTGTCAACTAAATGTGACTGATCAGATATGAAACTTTTTTATGAACGCAAAATGGCACAAGCCTTTGGGCTTCTCCCTACCACATGGGAAGTCCTGGGTTCATTTCCTGGTGCCTCCTAGAGATGGTAAGCTGGTGCGGCAGGCAGGTGCGACAAGCTGACACAACAAGATGACACAACAAAAGAGAACCAAAGAGTAACGACAGTGAGAGAAACAACAGACCAGGGCGCTGAGGTGGCCTGGGTGACTGAGTTCCTCTCCTCCACAAGGGAAGTTCTGGGTTCGGTTTCTGGTGCCTCCTAAAGAGAAGAGGAGTGGACACAGAGCATACAGCAGATGGACACAGAGAGTAGACAGCGACCTCAAACAATGAAGTGGGGGGAGGGGTGGGGAAGACAAATAAATAAAATCTTTTTTTTTTTTTTTAAAGAAAGCAAATTGACAGACTTCACCAGGTCCTTCAGTTGTTTTCCATATTAATGGATCTGACTTTACTCCTCCCCACTAGATGCTAAAAAAGGCAATGTCTCCAATAAATAGTAATTTTTTTTTAAAGGTTCTGGTGACTGTAGAAACACATTCCATGATCACTACAGAAATCATGCATACTCCTTCTAAATTCATTTCTGTCTTAACTGACATTTGAGATATGCATCTGAAATCCAGTATCCTGAGTCAGTCTGCAAAGTATTTAGAAAATCTTTTTGTTGTCATTTATAGTAATAATTTTTTACATTAAACTTATCTTTTAGCATAAAGAGTATTAATATATCCAAAATGTAATGAAAATGTAATTTTCTCACTTAAGTCACATTTCATAATCTTCAAAGTACTGGATTTTCTTTTAAAATTTTCTTACTATATATTAAAAGCAAGGTGTACATTGTCCTATAAAATAAGGTAGAAATAAGGAATTGTCTTATTAAAGAGAAGTGCCAGGAATAAAAAAAAAAAAAGCGCCTTCTTGAGTTGAAGTATATTGTGTGTGTTTTTTCCTGCTACGGAGCAATATTCTTAAAGTGTTAATTATTCTTCTTCTCATTAACAGTCTTTTCCAAAACTTAAGGGTGTCACTTTGTCAGGAAATTCAGGGTCTTTCCAGTGATAAAATAAACTTGACACTTGTTCCATGAAGGCATCCTCTCCTTGCTTATCAGCTCTTCAATTTATAGCTGTGCTTTGAAATTTGTGCCTGTGACTACCGTCTTTGTATTTACTCCAATTAACACATAAACCCTAATTAGCCAGATCAAGGGACTTGGGAGTCCATAAATGGAAAGTGACATGGTAGAGCTTGGCAGCTGGCATCAAGGCAAGGTGACAGAAATAGGGAAGTATCAATTAGATGACATTGATGGTAAAGCTGTGTGTTGGGATGGTAGATTTTAACAGCTCTCTGTGTCACTGACTACTGACTCCAGGACAAGGGTGTAGAAATCAGTTTGTAAAATGACAGGTAAGTTAAAATACTGAAATTTAGGTAGATTTAAAAAATAATAAAAACTGAACACCAGTTTAATTAGAGTTTATATTATTCATTATCACTAGCATATGGTTATACTTTTCTACCCAATTTAATGTTTGTGAATTTTCCTATAATGGAGTTAGTTTCCAAAATTTCAAATTATTAGTTAAATATATAGCAGTTTTCATTTGAGTAGGAATGTAAAAATTCAGAATTATGAATCCTTAAGAGTCTTAATCTCCTACTCTAATTTTTGGGGGAGAGGGGTGGTCTAAATGGGTAGATTTATGAAGGCCCCTTATTACCATTCACTATTTACTAAGTTTCGACTGCACAGTTCTGGATTTTGTATGTAATTCAGCAGAGAAAAAATTTAAGACTTTATAAACATTATTCCAGTTTTAGAAATCTAGTATTAGGGAAAACATCTTGTTTCTCAGATGGAGGAGTATTATCAGGTTTTAGACTGTTCTTATTGCTTGAGAGGGTAATAGAATAAATATCCAAGAGTTAGAGTGCTTCTCTTGTTAGTCTCAACTTTGTGGTCCCTAACATAGGTCCTTTTTTGCAAGTTGGTGACTGGGTTTTTGTTAAGAAATTTCTGGAGGGTGTTGGAAACACACTCTGTGATCACTGTAGAGCTCATGCATACCCCTTCTAAATCTGTGGAACCAAAAAATGATGGGGTTTATTTTTTCCTCTTAAGGCTTGGTTGAAATTGTATTTGAGTGTATTTTGCAATTAGATATTATACAGAAGTTATATATTTAGTTTTTCTATTTTTAATAGTCAGTGGCTCTGTATGCTTAATCTGTATTTTGTTTGGATCTAGATATGGTCTGTAGTTATTCAAGCATAGATTCTAAACTTAATCTTTAAAACTGTGAAATTATTTTAGTTGCTATGTACCCTTATTTCAGGTACTGCAGAAAATGGGGAAAGAACTCTTTAAATGATGTATTTGAAAAGTCACTGTTCTAGAGTAGTATTTGAAACATTAGAAATCTTCCAGAAGGTTCATTAGCATAAATGTTTAACTCAGACACACAAACATTGTACTGAAATGAAAATGTTTCATGCATTAATTTGCTTCAGATGGAACTAACAACAATTACAACAACATTCTGCCTACTTAGACTTAAATTTCCTAGGGCAGTGAGAATACACAGTATTGATATAGCTTGTCTTTTAGCATATACAATAGTTTATTCTGTGTGTATGAGTTCTGAGTATATTTATTCAGAGTATAATGAGTTCTGTGTTAAACCACTCAGATGTTGTAAACTTAGATAACTAGAAATAAGTGTTAGAAGTGTGAATTTCTAGGCTAAGGGATATGGAAATTCCTTTATCAGTTCAGGGTCTATTAGAAATACTTGGAAGAAACCATTTCTTTTCTAGCTTGGCAAGGTATGATTATATATAATGTCAATATTTGTAATTGTGAAAACACCAGATGCTATCATGAAAACAGGGAACCCAACTAATACTCAAGTAATCCATATGAGGCAATTTTGTTTTCCTGCCATTTTCAGTCATTCTTGTCAGTGGTACTATATATGTACTGAGCTGGTAACCTGCCTTATAAGGAAGACCCTAATAGTGACTAAAAATGTGCTGTGGCTTTTTTACACCAAGGAAAGAAATTGTACATTTTGAAAATCAAATTGATCCCATTCTGTCTTGCAGCAGATCAGTTGAATTCTTTTTTTGTTAGCATGCTGATCCCAGTTGCATGGTCATATGTTGTAAACCACATGGAACTGTTTCAAACTGTGATGGGAGAAAGTAGCAACTACAAACATTCCTCCTTGAAGCAAGTGGTTGCCCTAAACTGAGCACTGTAGAATAAAAATGGAAACATAAAAATAGCAGTTGGAAAGATAAAACAGCATTTATAGTACTAATAAAACTGTTGTGGCTTCCACAGGAAAACATGTTTTGTAACCTAATGCTTACCTGAAAGGACTGTCGAGTTTCTGAGAGTTATAGCTGTTTTTGTAAGAGAAGCACAGAGATTTGCTTGAGGGCTGAGTGATAGATTCTCCTGCCTGAAGCATCCCAGTGTGTTTATACATGGCTTGTATGGCAGCTTTCATAAGACATTTACCCCATGATTTGCGATGAGCTTATGTGTGAATAATTAATGGCAATTAATCCTTAATTACAGTAATTAGGCAAGTCACAGGAAATTAAGCTGCAGCTGGAGAAGACCAAGCCTGGGAAGAGAGGATTGGGGGCTGTGTGAATGTGCCATTTACTGACAGCATTACTAGTATGCTCAGTATTCAGCAGCTTTGGCATTTCTATTGGCAGCCTTAGGTAGGACAAGAGTGCTGTGCATTAGAAGCAATCTATAGTTGTCTACAAGAGTTTTAAGTTCAAGTGCCAAAATGTTGTGTTGCATATGGTGATTATCTAAGTTTATTGGTTGCTATAACTCAAATGAATGTAATTGTTTTTGGCTTGATAGCAGTGACATTAGAAACAGGAGCTTTTATTCATTGATAGATTCTATTGGCATGAACCATGATGCAACTTTTAGAAACAATTCATCCAGGTTTGCAATTAAGAAATAGATAATGTAGTTGTCTAGGAAATTTCAATCAAGAACAACAGCAGAACTTATAGTGTTTTGGTTGAGGAGATAATTATTTTTTTTTACTAGTTGTCTCTCTTGGTTAAGCATGGTAATTCACAGTATGCAGGAAATCTTTGTTGAATTGATTACACACCTCAAATATAAGAAAAGCTAACACTATAAAAATTTTGAATCACTCATATTAAATGCTTCCAAAAGTTAATACTTAATAATCTACATGGTAATTTTAAAAAAACAAGTAAAAGAACCATTGGATAGAGAGCAGTGCTCATGAGCAAATCCCTAGTAAGAGATATTCATGGTCTCTCATTTGGGAGTGCATAATTTCTCCCATCATGTATGTAGAATTTAAAAATCACATGACTCTTTCATACCTAGATAAATAAGATAAAGAAGAAAAAGAATGTAGAGAAGTTATGTGATTTCAAGTATATTTTCTCAATTAAATACAAAATTAAGAATGAGTAAAGCATCTTATTTGCCCAATGAATGGTTATACCAATCATTCATTTGTTTTTCTTGAATTTCAGGACACAACAGGAAGTTGGGTCCACATATCCAGCTTAGGGCTGATATTAAACTTAACTAAATTATGAATATGGTGCAGTCATTATACAGCTCTTAAAATAGCTAGGGTACTCCTTGATACCAACACAATTATTGGGAAAGGGATGGACTTGTTAGGTAGTCTTAATTACTTAAAAATACATATATGGCATTTTTTAAGTCTATGTAACTGGAGACATTTGTAAAGGCTTCAGCTTTTAAATGAAAAAGGAAATTTAGTTTTTTTCCTATATAATTCACAATCAGTAATATTTGGTGCAATAGGCTGTTTTGGTTATTGGATGTTATATATGCAAAGCCTCATTGTTCAAGAATACCTTCTCTTTGAGTTCAGACTTAAAAAGAATAAAGTTATATGAACATGTATAGATTATTGCAGCCTGTACTTGTGGTTCATTTTAAGGAAGAAGAAAGTCACAGTATCTTAATAATGGTCTTGATATTAGAAATGATTTTTTCCCTTGAAATAAGCAACACATTCATTTTAATATGTAGAATCGGTTTGCTAGCAGGGCGACAGTTTAAAAAGGCTTCCAACTGTGACACAAGTGCAACCATATTGCTTCCTATTACTCGCTAAGGTAGTTGTTTTGAAGAGAGAATGTTCTCCCTGGAAATGTTTAAAGTGCTGTAATTTTATTTAGGATAATGAGGATTTATAACCATTTTACCATATGAAAACCTACCTTTAGACAGAGTAAAATAGGCTGTTTTGGTTATTGAATATTCTTAACTCTAGGGTTTATATATATGTATGTGTGTGTCTTACAGCAGTAAGAAACTGTTTACGTTGGGGATTATATTGGTTTATTCTGTATGTTGGCCTATGTTATACATTAAAATATTAAGTGATACAATTCAACTTTGACCCATGTAAATGTTTATATTTCTTTGTGTGTGGGATTTTTCTGTATTGAAGTAAAATGAAACAGAATGTTTTTATTTGTACAAATAATTTTAACAGTGACTGCTGGTTATCGTTTGGGCTCCAAATCTTTAAAACTTTGCACATATAAATTGCACTAGAGGAAGTTATTTTGGGCAATGGTCAGGTAGATAAATTTCAAGTACAAGGGGAGACACAGTTGTGATAGAAAAGTACATAGCAAGATCTGTTTTTACACTAAGCATGTTTTTAATGTGTGTATTATTAAAAATTAACCTAGTAAATATAAATCTGACTTATTTTATTAATACTGTATTCTATAGCACTGTCTCAAAACCTACTGTGGAATAGTTTATTTGGGCCTCTGGCTTTAACGTGGGAGGGGGAAGAAAGGAACTGAACAGTTAGAGATTTTTATCAGGTTTTTATCTCCTCACTGAAAATTTTAGCTCTCAAAACATTTCTAATTTCCCTCATTTGAAGGTTCAAACAGTTTCAAATTACTGCCCATGGATTGTTCTTGACATCCCGAATGGTAAATTTGAGCTGTGGAAATGCTGGAATGTGTTTTTGTGCTTTTCCTGAACAAGGGAATTCAGTGGGTAAATTACAGTCATTTACTGGGAGTGTAATTTACTGAGAGCCTTTAGGCAAATGCGGGAGAAAGGACAGCAGCAGAACGGAAAAACAGCATAAAAACTGTTTTGTGTATTTTTTCCCTTTTCTCATTAAGTATTTATTAGCATAAGAGTTTTATGAATTCATGGATAGTCCTACAATTAAGATAGATAACCTTTATTCATTTTTACCACTGATAGATCAAGTATCTGAAACAGTGATTGCTATGTGAAAATTACAACCCTAACTACATTTCTGAAATTCTTCTTGCTTATTTTGCCTTTAAATCTGTGTTGGTCTTCTTATTAAAGAGTATAAAAGATACTGCTCTACAGAATGATTACAGATTTCACTAATTTAGATTTTCAGTATACAAGCAGTTCAAATTTTGTTAGTGGGCAAGTTAGTGAAAAGGCTTTTCATACTTTGGTCTTTAAAAAGTATTAAAGTATTATTGTACTTTCGTCACATATTATGGATGAGTCTTATTTTAAAAAGAAAAAGACCCAGACAATTTTGGTTGTATGCAGTTTTAAAAAAACACTAGATTACCCTACCATTTTATTAAAGGTTAATAACAGAGAAATCTTATGAAATTGTCAACTAATTCTTTATAACATAAATATGTAAACATTTATGGTAATTCTTATAAACAGCTCTGACCAATTCCTTTCATGGAAAGCTGTGTGCTCTGTAGTAATTGCTAAGCAAACAGAAAGCTGTGTTGCAAAGTGGTTTTGTATAGCATATTGTAATTTGACACTTAAGTTGTGCCCTGCATTACCCTGTGTCATAATTGATGGCTAAAGAAAAGCGCACATGCTATGCTAATCATTTGTTAGAATAGCTTGTTAAATTGTGGTTGCCAATTTTAAATAAACTATGGAATGCTTGTCTGTATTTTAAGGTTTTATAGCCTACAGTTTTAAACAGTCATTTTAAAGCTGTTTTTAAACTTTGTTGCATGTGCGCAATTATGCCTTTACACACAAGGTCGGCATGTTCACCAATTTAATAGCGCACTATCAAGAACAAAGTCACTGAGCTGCAGGTTTCACACCATATCACAAGGAACTTTGCTTATAGTTCATTTGTGTACTGATTATAAATTTGATGTCCTTTTAAGAACATATCGAAATTGATATTTTAATATATTTTAAGTTCTTAAAAGTAATAAGTTCCAGAATTGAAAGATTAAATTCAGTTCTTTTTAGAAAGTAAAGGTGAATTTATTCTGTATTTACCAAGCATAGTGACTAAAATGTGAAGCAGCATTTGTTACTATAGAACTTATTAACTACAGAATGCCAATAAGAATTTTAGTACAGTAAAATGAGATTTGGGAAATTAGTGTCTGTAATTACTTTGTGAGTTCTAATTTTTAAAATGCAGGCGTTTTTACTTAAATATAATAGTTATATCACGTAAAGAGAGAATAACCTAAACTTTGTGATAATGTGGACTTGCAATTGAGAGTAATGGACTTCTAGCACTGCTAGTAAAAGAACTGAAGTATGATTAAGGAATATGTGCATTTCTACATAAAAGAAATGTTACTTCTGTGGAGAAAAATGATTTAACGTTCAGAGAAAGGCTATTCATTTTTAAGAGATTAAAAATGACTTGCATATAATACCTTTAATTTGTATTAATGATCTGACGGTCTGCTTCCTGACTAAAGTAAACCTTTTGATCGACATGTTCATTTTTATCTCTTCTGTCGTGTAATGTATTGAACTGGTAACAGTCTTATTTTCAGTTATTGTACATATACTTAATTAAAGCAGTAAAGACATGCAGACAGATTTAGTTCTTAGTCATTTAGTAGACAAATCTTGAGTAAGGTTATTCTCTGGCCTCCAATTGACCCCTTTGTGTGGGGAAATTCCTTGAGTGTGTTCACGAGTAAGTCACTCTGCTGGTTATATGAGAGGGAGGGGTGGCACATGCTTTTCCAGGAACACTCAGTTGATGGCATTATTTGACAGGTATAAGAGTTGATATTTGATTTTTTTTTTTTGTTGTTCCTTAATAACACCTAACACACTTTAGAGTTGAATTTTGCAACATAGTCTTTTTTCTTGTTGAAGAAATTTTCTCTTTACTTCATTTCCTCCCCTAAGTTGTGCAAAAACTAAATATTTAGTAAGTTTTGGATTTACTTACCATTACAAAACATTTAGCCCCTTAATTCAACTGCTTATTACTGATTATTAATTTGTTTATAAATAATATGCTTGCATTTTTAAGTCAAAATGAATTTAAGTAAATGGATGTATACATTTGAGATGTAAATTCTTATTTAAAATTTTAAATCATTTTTATGAGAGGCCAATTTACTAGTCTAGAAAGTATAGCTGAATTGGGTTCTAATTTAGGTCAGGCTGTGTGCAGGCTCGGAAAGTCAGTTTCGAAGAGAGGATGACTCCAATGTGATTATGAATGTCATATGAAACATTTTTTAAAAGATTTATGGTTTTTTGTGTGTAAAATATGCTTTGCAAGTTTATTCTTTAGTTTTACTTGGAAGTATTTTTCCCATGGCAGTTTTGGAAAGAAAAAGTCAGTGGTCGTATATTACAATAAAATTTACTTGACATAGTTTGATTGGAGGTGCAATAATAGTAATATAAACCTCGGACAAATATTATATTCACTTTCACCTTATCGAAGGGCTCTTTGGCATCCCGAGGGACATCTGCCTTAATTTCACCGAAGTGTAGGGTTGCGTACGATTACCTTGTAGTTTCTCGGAGTAACTGACCCGTGTGGTCTAGGCTGTGAGTTTGGGAGGGCTGCACTCTGCACGCCAGTGAAGTACGTGCAATTCTGCATATGCACGGACTGAGCTAAAGCTCTTTTGGTCATGCACACACGCAACAACTTCACCCCTTTCCTTAAGTCCTGAATTTTGCATTAAGGTATGTTCCCAGGTATGTTCCCAAAGTTTCTAGGGAGATAAATAATGGATGTGTGGGAGCTCATTGTAAGCCTGAATTTTCTTCCCTCGGTAGTTTTTGTTGCCCATCACCTTGATGAAACAATCTTAAAGCCGCTCCGCTTTCCGTGGCATTCAGAATGAGTCCCTGACAGGCTGATTTTCCAACCCTGTTGTGAGGCTGCTTTCTGTAGTTAATATTCCTATGTAAGTGTCGCACAAAAAAGTAAACCCAAAGAGCCTGCACCGGACTAGGAATGAGGCTGCTTCTTTTATATTAATTATGCAGTCAGGGCGGTTAGACTTCGCTGTCAGCCGGAGGGGCGGGGGCGCGCCTCCGCGGGAAGCCGGACCCTGGGATCGCCTGCGAGTTTGCTAGTGCTGCGGTGCGGTGGCGGAGAACAATGGGCGCGCCTCTCTCCAGCGGGCTCAGTCCTGCACACCCTGGGAGTGCAGGGGCAGAACAGCGCGCCGCGACTTAAGGGGTTTGTTCGGTGGCTTGCAGTGGACCTGGAAGCCAGACCTTACACGAAGTCCTAAAGTTTAGTACCGTTCTAGTTCACAGTAGATACGTGATTTGAGAAGTGGCCGCCTTATAGTCCCGATTTACCTGATTTCAAGTATCCCGGCTGCTGCTCACTGGGGTATCAACGAAGGATGGCATAATCACCATGTGAACATTTTAGACAGAGGCAGGATAGAAAAGGGTAATAAGATGATTAGGAAAAATTTCCAAACCAGTCACAAAACAAGGGCACACTGTTGAAAACGGTGGTTAAGAAAAAAATAACTCTGTAAACCCTCACCATAAATATGAAACATCTTCTGGGAGATTTCCCATCATAATTGGCTCTGAAGCATCCTAACTTAATGGCCGTGTTTTTCAGTGGGAGGCAGAATGCCATAAGGAGTTCCACAGAGAATTTAATTATACGAACATTTGTTGAATACCTACTATGTTCTGGGCGATGGGAAATTTTTACCTCATTATTACTGTGTAGAAAACATTCCAAGAAATTGAGTATTGAGCTTATTTCCAGCATTTAAATAAGGAAACCATAGGAAAATTGCTTTTCTTTTATTAGCCCACCCCTTCCCTCCACTTGGCTCTAATCAGAAAATATTGTGAATGGGTGTGTGGGGGAGTGAATGTGCTTTCTCTATTCTTTCTGCACTTTTAAAGAATTGTCAGCAAAGATCATCATGTAGTATTTCTATAGTGTAGTTTATGCATCTAATTGTGTGGACTTAGAATTATACACTAACCATTCCTTGCATAGAACAACAGAACACTGAGATTTGGAAAGATTATTAAAATGATCATTTAAAATGCTTGCCCCCTTTTTACGAATTGCAAAACAATACCATATTCACATTTTGTACTTTTCTTTAAAATAAGGGATTGCCCATGCCCCAGTTCATGAGGATATCCTGTCACATTCAGCTAGGAGCAATCACACTGAAAATTTTTCTAAAAGTAATTAGGCCATCCTTTCAAGGCCGTATGTAGGTACCAGCCATGACTACATTTAGCTCTATTCCAGCTAAAGTCCTAATTTTTGAAGAAACTAATCTAGTATCTTTATCTTTTCCTCTTTCTTTCTCTTATTGTTTTGCTTTCTTTTCTCTTTCCTTTTTTTCCAGTAAATAAAATATATTGCTTAAAAAATGTTTCATATACTCTGCTTCCATCATTTGTACTATGCATTTGTTCCAAAAAAGAACTATTTTCAAAAGCAAATATCATTTGCTTCCTTGGCCTATAAGGAAAATGTTACATGTTTTTTAACTTCTAATTCTTGAAACATACTATTGTGAGTGACTTTTTCTCAAGTGGAAATAACAATAACTTCCTAAAATGAATATCAAATAATTTGAAATTGCCAGTATTTGACCATATTTGACTTATGAAAATGGCAATTTCATGTGGTTCATTTGAGTAAGTAGAAAGTGTTGGTAACACAAGTGAAATGAAAAAAAAAAAACCTAAAAGAAACTATTTATATGCTTACAGCTGTTGTGCAAAAATATATTACAAAATATTGCAATTTGGTGTTATACAAATAGAATAAACTGTTCACAAAGTAAATTTTTCCCCATTAAATTGCTCAAATTTGCAAGGGAACAAGAATTTAAAAGTTTGTTTTCTTTTATGTCTCAGAAAAAAATTGCTGTTACTTAAAAACAACAAAATTAAACACATGTACAAAACTTAGTGATCCATGAGCCCTTGGAATTTTAATTGTATATCTATGTGTCGTTATCTGGATATTTCAGAATAAGAAGAGTCATGCAGAATTTTGTTCTTTCTCTGTTTCTGTTCCATTTAAGAGTACTACTATGGCATGCATTTCCTCTCTAATTTTACCTAAATCTGTTCTATTGAAAACTTCCAAAATGAGCCCTAGCAATCCAATCAACATTTCAGTTGGAACTGTATTTACAAGTATAGCTCATCTTTTTTTTTTCCTTAATCGACTCAGAACAGTTTCTAACATAAAATCATTTTCCCAATGGTTTGTTTTCAAGGCTGTAATCTCTGAGATAAAATTTTCACAAATAAGCTAATTTTTAAAAATCAGAATGCCAAAGTATTAAATTACAAATATACTTATTTAAAATATTTGAGTAAAAAACTCATAAAATAATATTCTTACATGTTATCATTAGCTTTGACATCATTGTGTAGTACCAGATTATAGTGATATGAAGCTTATAATACTATTTCACATTTTTATCCACTAAATAAAATCCTACCCTGTGTTTTATTACAAAGTAGGTGGCCTGAAGGAAAAATATATGTATTCTTTCATTTTGGTATAAAATATGCATTTGGGGTTCTCATTTCATCCCCAATCTGTGTTATTCCTTAAAAATGCAGAACTGCCTGAAGTCCTCTTTAATATTTAATTCAACAACTTTTTAATCTGTCATTATGCTGTGATGAAGTAAGCATCAAGTGTCGCTGAAAAAGATTAAATTATACTTGGAAATAGGAATTGAAATGATTTAGGGTTGGAGACTGAATATTTGCTTTGCACAAGTAATAATAATAGTAGCTTGGGTGAAGAAGGGGCTTTGGTTTGGCTTTAATGTCTTTGCCTCACTGTGTTCCCCTGTGGCTCCCCCTGATTTACTCTGGCATTACTGAGCTTTATTTTATTTAAATGGAGGTAGAAAGTGGAAATTATTACACTACAATACATTAATTACTTTGTACTATTTCTTTGTACTGATTTCTTTTTTTTTTTGTAAACATCATAAACAATGATGCAACCTACCCAATGGATAGCAGCTTTAAGCAGTCCTATAGTTCTTGTTAACAAGCTTAGTTCAGAAAGAAAAGGAAAAACACTAATAATTAATATCCATCTAAGGAGTAAAAGATATCAAGAAGCAAAGGAACATTGATGGTTTCTCCTTCTTAGGAATGATGTCTTACAAAAGAGTAAGTTGTGACAGTATGTGTTAATATTTTTACCATTGCCTTTTACTTCTTGCTTTTAAAAATCAAATCTGTGGACTGTTTTGTACTTGGGACAAAGGTATGAACTAAGACTTCTTAGTGACTCACGTATTGTTCAACAAGTGATGAATAAAGACTAAACTCTTTTGAGGAGTTGGTCTCCGCAAACCTTCAGATCTTCTGTCACAGGAAAATTTGTTTGGTGGTCTCTCATTGCCTAGGCTTATTTTTAATCTTATTCCATAACTCTGACTACAGGAGGCCAAAGCAATCAGTTAATTTAGTGGAGAAAACTAATTGAGAAATTATTTGACCATATACACAGAGCAGCCCTATGTGGTTGTTTGAAAGTGTGTTGGTGGCTTATATGTGTATTCTAGGTCTGTCTGTAATGAATGTGTTCAAAACATACCTTCATTTGTCATGATTTGGCATGTTGATGGTCCTTTTCAAAATATTCCTGAAAATAGACTGAAATCTTGATGTGCAGCACACCTGTTGGATATTATTAGAGCCATATTCACTTCTAAGAATCTAGTGTATCTGTATTTCCCTACCATAATGGCCTATCACAGAACAATAATAAGGAGAAAGGGCCTCCTCCTCACTTTATTGAAAGGTTTCTTTCTAAATGAGGACATACTTAATGTAAAAAAAAAAAAAAGTAAGGCTGCAAAGTGTTTTTAAGCTCACAAAGTTTTTGTTACTCTTACTATTCTTATTTCGCCATCACTAACACTTGAACTAAGCATAAAACACTTGAATAAAGTATAAAATGCTTGTTTCAAATGATGTTTTCATTTTTTATAGAAACTATTTCTAGTTGGCTGCTTGAGTTAATTTTATTCCTTGCTAATTGGATTCCCTGGATATTTAGCTCCCCACACTCATTTTTAAGATTGACTTTATCAGTGGATACCCAAAGTACAGAGGATGGGACAATGGTGTGGTTATACTTCTACACCTTTCATTTGTTATCATTAGATATTTGAAAATAAGTTTCTGTTCCTGTTGATAGAAAATTACTGCTTGTAGTGCATAAAAATATTTTTAGTGGACTGAGTCCACAAATTATTTACTATTTGGTGATTTTGTCTAGGATAATTTTAAAAAATAAATCGGTTTTCTAACAGTTGGTCAATGTTTACCTACATAATGTTATTCCTATTAAGATGGGCTTTTGTCAACATGTGCCTTTTTTTGCTTCTGCACAAAACTAGCTGCCTCCCTGAAATCTAGTGCACTTGTAGGGTAAAGTAAATGCATGTCTTTGTAGAAGAATAAATAAAAAGAGCAACCTGAGTCAATAAGTGGGTTCAATTCATGCCTACAGCCATGGCGGACAGCTCATTTTGTAGATGTGGGTGTTTTGTTTACATTTATAATGCAGCTTTATTTAATGCTGACAGATATAGCTTGTGGCAAATGATAGTCAGAATGTATGAGCAGTCATAATGCTTCTGTCTTCTTATAGTGTGCTGCTGAAAATAAGCAGTTCACCTCTGTTTTTATTGAGGAAAGGATATGAGACAGCTATAGCTTCGTGAGGCTATTTATTGAGTTGTTTTACTAGCTGTGAACATGTCGCTTTATAGCAGTTGTGAAAATGGACTTTGCTAGTGTGTGGGAAAGGAAATAACATTGCAATATACAAGGGTAGTAAAAAATCTCTATAAATAATTTTTCAGACTGAAGAATATTCTCATTTAAATAGGCAGATTGGGTTGTGATTTGGGGCAGGTGTCAGTTCCCCCTGAAAGTCACTGGATTGGAATTAATCATATGATTTGGAGAATTCTGATTCTTTTAAAATTAAATTGGATTACAATTTAAGAAAAGTTTGTTGTTACATATCCACCTAGATTTAACAAATATTGGGGCTTATTAATTTGCTTTGGGGTAAGTCAGGCCCATAAACTAATTGCATATTTATTTCAGAATGCACATATGATAAAGAGAAATCTATTTTCATATACTGTTTCTAGAGTAATAGAAAATTCAGATGTCTAAGCAACACATGATGTAAACGTTTAAAAGTACTTGAATTTTACTCAAATAATTTATTATTCAAAGTAACTAAGAAAAGTGACAAACTACAGAATTTGAATTTGTATTATTTCTTTCAATCCTTGGAAATTATAGGCACTCACTACACATGGAGCAAACTGTTTTGGTTTTTACACTAGTTTCCTTCCATTAAATCTGCCAGGTCTACTAAGGTATTTTTTTCTTTTTTGATGTGCAGTTATTTATTAGCTACCAGAATTGTGATGGATATAGTACTTTTTATTCTTAAACATAAAAAAGAGCATTAGAAATTCATACTTGAAATATTTATTACTTTTCTATTTTTATTCAAATGTTCATCATGTAGCAGTGAGAAGATACACAAATAATATTTTCATGCATGCAAAATAATTTCGAAAGCAGTGTGATTCTCAGCAGGTGTTTCTTCCATGTCAGTGCTCATATTCCTAGGGAATACTGAATATTAAATTGAAATAACCCTTTTGATGTTATACAGCTAAAATTCAGTTTAATTTTCAGATAAGGGTTATTTGGACACACATCTTTTTCGTCTCATGTAAATAAAAACCAGACTACTAGCTTTTAGTATTTACTTTATAAAAGTAAATCAAAATTCCATAAAGTAATTGGTTATTTTATTTCCTTAGTGCTTTTATTAAGGCATTTCTGTTACCACTAAATATATGGGGCATAGGGATGCTGTAAAAATGTTCTTATTTCCTTCTCCACTGCTTGGTAAAATGGGTTAACCTCTCAATTGAGCTATTTCCTTAATTCACCACCTGTTTTCAAATCCCTAGTAACCAACAAGATAAGCAGAAAGATTCCTCTATGTGTGTTCCTTATATACCTATTTCACATAGAGAGAAATCTAAAATAAAAATTAAGACAAAAATCTTCCTTTTTTAAAAGGAAAGTTGTTGCACACTACCAAAAAGTTGCTATATTTACATTTATCATTCAGCAACTCAAATATGTAACCTACCTGGCATACTCTCGATGGAAATTTCCAACTCCAAATTGCATATCTATACATAAAGCATATTTATCACATTTTAAAAAAATGTCCATTTCCTTTCCAGCATATTGTGGTAATATGATGAAAATATAACTAATGCAAATTTTATATTTTTTACTTAGAAACAAAGGAATTGATTTTATGCTTGTAAAACTAAATGTGTGTTGGCTATTAGAGTTAGAATGTCTCAACTGTATATAAGTAATCATTTATTGTTTAAATACAGGAGAGGCTGTAACAAAATGCTGTCAAGAGCCATCACACTCATTAACCTGCAAGCTAATTAGCCTCCTCCTGCCTGATTGCTGACAAGTTCTTCAATCTGAACCCATTGCTGTTGTGTCAGCAGAGAAGCACAGAGTGAGGTAGAGGAGGTCTCCATTAGATGTTTGTGAACAAAGTCTCTGCATTAAAGGTTTGTTTTTTTACACTCTAACAAATGTTAGAGCATTCATATCCCCAGCTATAATTAAATTGGCAACTCTTAATTACTGTAATTAGTATATTAACTGTTTCCTTTCCTGTTCAACTATGATTGATGTCAAGAAATTACATGTAATTTAATGTGATTTTTAAAACTTAATCGTTGTTTAAAAGGTTGCAATAGTTAAATGTATATCTAAATGCTATTGAATATTTGAAATAATATGCATAATAAAATCACTTACATGCAGTGTCTTGTTAAAACCAGTACATATGGGCTTTATAGTCTCATGTTCTTTTTTTCTGTGCAAACATGACATTCACTCCCCTTTAGATTATTTTTTCCTCTGATCAACTAACATTTCTTAAGTAGGTTGCAAATTAGCATTGGAATGCTAGAACATTTTGCAAATGCATCTTAAAGTATGAATTCATTAATTTGTGGAAGATTAATTCACTTAGAATAACTTCTTGAGGGCAAAAAACACTCATAAGCTATTTTGTTTGTTATACCATCCATTCAAATTCAAGACTTTATTTACCTTTGGATTGGAAAATGATCTAAGTATGAACTGATAAAGCCTTTTCTGAAATCTCAAATTGTCATTGTTACCTCTTCCTGGCAAATGTTACTTTAAATTTTGCTTTAAAATATTGGAATCATCTTCAACAAATTAGATGCTTAAACCATTCTAAAATGTATTCACATGTCTGTAAAGCTACATACCGAAATGCTTATAGTTTGTATAGGGAAAAACTGCTATTTGAGGATATCTGATTTTAAAAATACTGTATTGCAGTAAGAAACATAGCATCAAAGTGTGAGAATTCCCATACTCTGTATTGGAGATGGTCAGAATTATCATTTGCCTAGCAACTTGTAAATATCTTACACTACAGGAATATATATTTACTATTAGCCAGTTTTAACTAAACCCGAATTAAAGATCTGGTATTTTAATTAAAATTTCTTTCACTTGGTTGTTCTTATAATAATTAAGATATTAATGTGACATCTCAGTTATCATTTGCTTACAGATGGCAGCCATTCTTCGAAGGTTTACCCAACTCAAGCAAAATACATCATTCTTTAATGGACTTAGCCTTTTAAATACAGTGGCCTTGAAATAAGAATTATAATTTGAGCCTTAAGTTGACTGTAAATAAGTATGCTAGAATAGAAATTTTATGAATTACCATCTTACATTATGGTTCCTTGGACCTGTGGTCTCTTAGCTGGGAAAGCCAGATCCTGAGATAGTGTTTCTACAGTTTAGAATAAAATTGATCAATTAGGAGTTACTCTTCTCTTCTCAACACCATCCCCACCTCTACTCCCACTTCTCCCCAGCCTGATTTTAAGAGCAAACTTCCTCCCCAGAAACTTACATAATCTCCTTTAGAATGTTATGCAACTTAAGTTTCAGGAAATTTAGTGTAATAAAAATTTGTTTTAGAGAGTAAATACAATGAGCTTAAGGGCTTTTTGAATTTTAGGACCCTTTACAGAATAATTGATCATTTATTATAACTAGTAATTGTAATATCAGAGTCTTTAATAATATCAATGACTCCTGAATTTGTTGAGGGAAGAGAATCTGTGGAACATCTAGCTCAGTTCCCTCACTGTATAGATAAGGGAAGTGAGGTTCAGGGGAGACACAATATGCCCAAGGCCATATAATCAAATACTAGAGCAGATATCATGTGATGATCCAGAGCCATGATCCACTAGTCTTGTACTCTAAATTTCAAAAATTTAAGTTATAATGGATTGGTTTAAGACTTTCTTTTGGATATCTATCATTATTTGTGTTATATTTATTTTATATTGAATGTGAAAGTTGATTAAGTTGTATTAGTACAACTTTTTTTATGAGTACAATTTTGTTTGAATGGATGACCAAATTCAACAGGTAAAGCACCTTTTTATTTTTATTTTATTTTTTAAAAAGATTTATTTATTTATTTCTCTCCCCTTTCCCCCGACCCCATTGTCTGTTCTCTGTGTCTGTTTGGTGCATCGTCTTTGTCCGCATCTGTTGTTATCAGCGGCATGGGAATCTGTGTTTCTTTTTGTTGCGTCATCTTGTTGTGTCAGCTCTCCGTGTGTGCGACACCATTCCTGGGCAGGCTACACTTTCTTTCGCGCTGGGCGGCTCTCCTTACGGGGTGCACTCCTTGCGCGTGGGTCTCCCCTATGCGGGGGTGGGGTGGGGTGGGGAGACACCCCTGCTTGGCAGAGCACTCCTTGTGCTCATCAGCACTGCACATGGGCCAGCCAGCTCCACATGGGTCAAGGGGGCCGGGGGTTTGAACCGTGGACCTCCCATGTGGTAGACGGGAGCCCTAACCACTGGGCCAAGTCCGCCGCCTAAAGCACCTTTTTAAAGAACACATGAATAATAAAGTAGAAATGAGAAACGGGTGAATTTGGACATAATTGATACCAAAACAAAAACCCCAAACAAACCCAGTTTTACATCAAGAGATTTTTCCCCCCCCAATAGGTTATTTAATTAAAGAAACATCTATGTTGTTGAAGGGAATGTGGCTAAAGTGCTGGTTTCAAAAACTGCCTCTAAAGAAACTAAATTGCTTTCCAAAAAACTTTGGAGAATTTGTGTGACAGCCCTTTATGTCATATACCTATTTTGTTTTTCCTTTTACTGCGTACTTCACATTCTTTAGATTGCTTTTGTGTGACACGGAGGAGAGAGGAGTAGAGCACAAATCCTAAAACTTCAGAATACACTTCATAGTGGCTTTATGATTTTTGGCTAGCCTGGGCTAATTTTATTATGTCAGTTACCAGAGTGTAATACTAGCCTCTCTACTCTGCAGTTCCTACAAAGTTAGAATTATAACAAGGACATAGAACACGTCATTAAAAAAAAAAAAAAGTAATTTGCTCAGACACTTTGCATGAAAATTAAGTGTATGAATTTTGATACATCTTAAAGGACAAATATAATATTTCTCTATTAAATGTATCTATATATGTACTTGTCTAGAGTAATTGAATATTGGGGGCATTTTCTTCTGTAAACTAAGATGATATTGCTTTGGCAACTCTCTATATGTAACTGTTAAAGAGTAAAGCCCCAAAATGCATTTTCTTTATATTAGCTTTCATTTATATTCCAGAATAATTCTGAATGTTTATAGTAATGTGAGGTAACCCAAGGCAAATTTAATTTTAGATTGGGCTTTTGCTTAATGTATTATTCATAGTATTATATCATCAGTTAAGCATATCCCTGATAAGAAACTTAAAACTTAACTTTAATAGTACTATCCACTCGAATTTGGGTGGGTCTGGTAATGACCTGACATGATTTTATTTTACTTCCTTATTGTAGATAATTTTTAAGTAATGGTGGATCAGAGAGTTATTTGGTATGCTTTTCTCATCTACTCCCCACCTCCTTTTTCTTTTTTAATAGCACTTCACCAATTTTGCTACATGACCTGGTTTTGCTTTTTTTTTTTTTTTTTAAATTCTCTGTTCATCTAATTAGTGTATTCTAAAAAGACCCAGGCCACTTATTGAACAAAGATGTAGCCTGTGGGTATTTAATAAGAAGCTTTCAGTGATACATTTGCATCTTTTGCTTGGGGTCTGAATAGTGAATTACCTTTAAGATCATTAGAAGCACTGCTGTATTGTTAAAATCAGGACACAATATTCTAATGACAGTTGAAAACTTCAGGCTTCCTATATAACCTAGACAACCCCAGCATAATTTTATGTAGTGCAGATGACGCCAGGATAAACAGCTCATCTGTGGTGTAACTTCTACAGGCAGGTAGCTTTGCACCCAAACAAACCACACAAAGATGTAGTGAAAGCAAATGAGTCTACCCTAGTTATGTATGCACAAGTATACATATTATTTATATCATAATATTAAATTCCTAATAATGACATGATAACCTTAACAAAGACACATCTACCTAGCAATGTGCAGAATGTGCAAAGTATTTTATCAGATAACTGACCATTTTTAATGTAATATCTGAGACCCCAAAAAAAGCTTAAAAGCATAGAATTTTGCTTTCAGGTTCTTCCCATAGGCCAAGAACTAAACAGGGGCATCCTTTGTTACTGTTTCTGATATCAAATTGCTGTGTATATTTTTTATCTTCTATCACTTATGATTCCTTGGTAAATGTATAGGTAACAAAAGTGACTTAAATAAAGAGAAAGATAGTGATACTTTTCATGTTTTAAAGTAAATGCTTTTTACTTAGAGGTCATTTATATATTTATTATCTTACATTTAGCAGTGTATCTGAGCTTTTTATAGTCTGTATACAAAACTAGATGAATATAGATGTTTTTGTAATACAGTGCCGTGCATACTGGGGGTATATATAGTAAAAATTTGTTGAATAAAAGAGTGACTGGGTGAAGGATTAAGCTGAAAAGAAGGAAAGGAAGGGAAAAGAACATGTACCTGGTAAATTGTGGGTGTCCAGAAGTTAGCTGAACCAATTAACCAGTTGTATGCTTTCCAGGGGTCTCATTTCCTGTAACTGTTTCAAAGAATATCATAAAAAAATAATGGAGCAGTAATTAATTTGAGCCCACCTAATCGACAGCCTATAATGTGTTTATTTTGCTTTTCTTAACCATTTGTGCTGTTTTCTTGTCAGCTTTCTACTTAAAGTTCTCCACCTCAACTATGAAAAGGGGCTACCCGATCTGATAGGACCCTTGTTTAAACCTTGACATTAGATGTTGTCTTTTCTTTGCCCTTCTTTTAATTGTGTCACCTTAAATGTTAGAGAAACCCAAATCTTCTGTTTCTTGAAGAAGCTGTTTTATTTTTATCTACAACAATAAGTGTGTGATTATTACTTACATGGAATGGGCCAATGGTGAAACATATTTATGAAGAGATGTGTACTGCAAACACCTAAACTGAAAAGTAAAATCAGAGTAAATTTTTAGTTAAAACTGGATCTAGCTTGTATGTATATTTGAAAACATTATATAAGGCTTAATATATTTATGATCACAGTATTGACCAGTGATAATTCTGTTAAGTAGTTTCACAGGATTTTCTCTTCCAAGAATATGTTGTACTTGCATTATTGTTTCCTTGGGGATCATAGACAATGACTCTGTAGTCTGATTCATTAATATTGGTTGTCATCAGCAGAGACTATCCAGATTTGATCTGCCAAGTATTAAATTTTTAATGTATTACTAGTTCTTTCACAGACTAGCACTTGTCTTTGTTCTTTGTATTTTTTGGCAGGACAGCTTGCATCAAATGCAAATCTAATTTGTACCATTATACTAAGTATGCCTCATTTAAAACACATACACACAACACACATACACAACTATTAGAATGTTTATTGATGAGAAAATTTTTTTGAATATTTGAAAGTACGCATTTCCAAATTTACTTTGAAAAGTGCCAGGGGGTGCTATGTGCTATGTATAATAAGTTAATTATTATGCTATTAACATCGATGATGTTGAATGTGTATTAGTTAATGTGTTAATGACGTGTTAATTACTGTACATGTTGTGAAGACCCTTCAGGCTTGTTCTATGATGCAACATGTCAGATTGAACCAGACCAAGTAATCTGCAAAGGAGACTGTAACTCTTAAAAATAATACTGTAAACATAAATTATGAATTAAATTATGCTTTTTATTATCCTTTTTCTTTCTGGTAGAATGAATAAGTAATTCTTCTGTTATCTGCACCTGTTAGAACCTAATACTGTCAGAATATGTTTTCCCCAAGAGAATTGGAAGAGATTTGTTATGCAATAACTTCCACTTTGTTTACACTCTGGCATTTAGTGTATATTTTATATAGATTAATGTGTTTTGCAACCAGAAATATACTTCCTTTTTTTGCTTACTAGATTAATTAAAAGTGAAAGACATTAAGTCTTTGTGCAAGCAGGTGAAAAGTGACCTTGTTCAATTAGCCCCAGTAGTTGGTATTAAACAAATCTGTACATACTTGTGACTCAATACATGGCTCTCAAGCTTGCTGGCCATACAGTTGAAATCTCAAGAGACCAGTCATAACAAAAAAAAACAAAACAAAAAACACACCACAATTTCAAGGCATTTAAATAGAGGCCAGAATTTGCTGCCACTTAAGAATGTGGAATAATACATTTATATGTATGTGTGTTTGTGTATATACAACTTAACACTGAAAATGTTAAGTCTTTGACTTTTTCAACTTTTGAATTAATGGTTGCTCACTTTTTTCTTAGTATAAAATTTTTTGGAAAGTATGTTTGGTGGAAATCTTGAAGAGACTCATTTGGAGAAATATAAAATTGTGAACTTCAATGTTATTCATACAGTTTATCTCATTTTACCTTATTTTTATCTTCATCTTATTTCATCTTCAAATCATTGTTTGATATTAACAAAAACATTAAAAAAGAATGAGGGTTTGCAAAATAACTAAGGGTTTTGTAGTGAGGATTTTTTTTTTTTACATTTATTTATTCTTCCTCTCCCTCTTCCCCTCCGCCGCCCTGCTGTTTTGCTGTCTGGGTCCATTCGCTGTGTCATCTTCTGTATCTATTGCTCTTTTTGTCTTCTCTTCTCGTCTTTCTCCTCTAGGATTCACCGGGATTCAATCCTGGGGGCTTCTGATATGGAGAGAGTTTCCCCTGTCAATTGTGCTACCTCAGTTCCTAGTCAATGTTGTACTTTACCTTGACTCTTCCCTTCGTCTCTCTTTTGTTGTCATCATCTTGCTGTGTGACTAACTTGCTCACTACGTGGGCACTTGGCTCCCCACACGGGCACTCTCTCACCGCGCGGGCACTCAGCTTGCTGCACAGGTATTTGGCTTGCCACGCAGGCACTAGCTTGCTGTGCAGGCACGCTCTCTCTTCTTTTTCACCAGGAGGCTGCAGGGAGGCCTTATCACTTCAGCCACATCCACTTCCCTGAGGGTGTTTTTTGAAATACTCAGAACCAACTCTTAAAAATAAAATAAAAATCAGAGTTTCTGTTAGGCAGTTACTTTGCCTTTCAGATTCTTTTAGCTTAATATGTACAAGAGGTAGTGAAATGTTCAGGCTGTAAAGCCAGACTCCAGGTTCAAATCCTGGTTCTTCTATCTTTTAGCTGAGTGACCTTGGGTATGTTATTTAACCACACTGTGCCTTACTTTCATGGTAATTATTAAAATGGTCATAATGACAGTATCCACTTCATAGGGTTGTTGAATTGATTAAATGAATTAATACACGTAAAACACTGAGAAATATCTGGCATGCAGAAAGCACTAATGAATGTAAGCTTATTATGAGTCTACCTTTAATACTGAAAAATATTTGGAAGCATTCCATTTCCACAGCCCCTTTGAATTCCTTTTATAAGTTTTGGTTTTCAATCATTATCCTTTAGAACCTCATTGCAGAAAAATATCTTATTTTTAAGGACAATTTTATTAGTCCTGTATTGTTCATGCCTACCTGGAGTTGTCTCAGGTTTTTTCGTTTTGCAAGGATTCCCTTGCAAATATTTGTGTGTCTCTTGTTTATAGCTCTGATTCCACTTGTGATATCCATGCAAAAGGGATTCTAATAAATCTTGTGCTGAGCATTATACATTGTTTGTTTTAGCTGCCTTCCACTTCATGTTTCCTCCTTTAAGAGCCAACCATTACGAAAGGTTAGATTCACAGTTAGCAGGCTTTAGCTCTCCCTTTTGAATCAGTGAGGTTGCTGTTTTATTGCTCTCCGACTTACACTTCAGTGATGAGAGTAAACTAGCATCAGATTAAAGGTCAGCAAATCCCATCAAAGAGAGGAATATTAGGGGCAGAGATAGTTGGAGAGGCAGCACACCACTGGGTATTGACAGGGTGATTCCAGGGTATCAGTCAGCAGAATTATAGCTGCCCAGAGAGTCAGTACAGCTTTAATGAGCCTGTGTGAAGAGGAAGAGGGTGGATTTATGTAGTTCCTCATAATTTTCTGTAGAGACTGTTATTGCAGACATTCTGTGGAGTGTTCTGGTCTTTCATTTAATTCAAAGGTCCTGGAGCTTATCCATCCTCTAAATTCCTTTTTGTTATCTCAAATCAAAGTTGACATTTCTGTGGTTTACCACCTAAAAGACCTAGTTCAAAATCAGGTTTCTTTAGGCAATTTTGAAATCTGTGTATTATTATAAATCTACAATAATATTTATATTAGTGCATATATATTTCCTATTCAGAGAACTGGGTTGAATAATGAACTTCTTTTTTCTAATACCAGACAACAGGGGAAAATGTACATTTACACATTGCCCTCTAAGTAACTGGGGGGAAAAACTTGATTATAATTAAGTTACGGTGCTTCTCAAAGGGATCTTAAAGTCCATTCTCCTTGGGCTTTCCTAATTAATTGTTTGTATGCCGGATTTTGTTTGCCCCTATCTCACCCTTTATGCTCCCAAAACCCTAACTGGCAAAAAAAAATTTAATTCAGGAGGGAAAATCTTTTTAACTGTTTTAATGAATAATACTTCATTTAATTGCTCTTATTTTCATTTCTGCCTTGATTTTGATGTCTTTGTAGTAAATTTGACTCGCATTAATTTCTTATCAGAGGGGGATTAAATCTATATGATTTCAGATCTAAAATATGCTTTCAGAAGTCAAGTTTTTATCAAAAATGTCTTTGGATATCTTTGCTGTAGGTTAGTTACTTAAAGAGTTAGTTGTATAGATATTGTTTTTTTTTAAAGTTAGGCTTGTATTTATAGGTCAGTAGAAAATAGGCAATTTGTGAAAAAAATAGCAACTTGCTTTAGAATGTTTGGTTTAATAGTTAGACAAGCCAGATACTTTTTGTAATTTGTATTTAAGAATATGCTGTTTTGATTATACTAAGTAAATAAATTATTTGTATTACTATCATAGAGGTCTTGTTTGTGTGCTTTGCTGCTTAGAAGGTGCTTTAAAACTTCTCTGCCATTGTCCTTTGCATGAAATATGGGTGGTCATGCTTTTCAGACACTTACATGGTTTTTAATGGCAGAGAGTGATGGCTATGAGAAGCACAAATATCCTTTGGAAGTTCACCATTGACTGAAACATCTATGGTATTTAAAGCTCAATGTAAAGTCCTTAAGATAGATGCATGCAGAAGAATGTTAACATGAAAATATAAAAATCTTTTTAGTCATTAATTAGATGCTATGTTTATGTTAAAAAGCCAGCACACTGTAAAACAAAATCATGTGGAAAGTAGTAAAGTTCCTGTTTCCTATAATCATGCTATGTTTCACAAAACCCCTTCAATAAAACTGAGTCTATGTCCTTTATAATTATACAGATAAAACTTTATGCTGCACTGTTACATTGGAATGTATTGAGAGTTGTCAATGACCCTCATGTCATATGTGCTAATATGCTATTTTGAACAGTGCTGTGCATCAGAATAGTTTGGCATTATAAAAAGCAAAGTGGGCATTCCCCCTTGCAAGAGGAAAAAGGGAACCAGTGGATATTTACTCTTCATAATGAAGTCAAATGACTGTAATTTATATGTTCACTTTTGAACATTTTAGAGAAAAGGGAAACAAGATGGCTGTAGCAAAGGCTAAGGAATGAATAGCATGAGTATAATTATTACTGCCATGAGAGATGTATGAATGATACTTACTGAACACCTTAAAGTACACAACTAAATATATTTAGTATTTTAAAATTCAACTGGGGTCTACTGTTTTCATTTCAGAAAAAGTGTGATTGTATAAAGGACAGAAATGGGACATTTTCCCTTCCCATTGGTAGTTTCTAACCAAAAATTTTGTGTCTTATATAAGTATATAAATTATATATATGTTTTTTAATAAATACCATACAGTTCACTTTTGAAATATTTGATTAAAGATTTCCAAAATACTATTTGAGAGGATGCATTAATTTTAACAAGAACACTTGTGTTGCCATTTATAACACCTTAATGAGTACATTTGCAGGAAGAACAGAGCCCTTAATTTAGAACAAATAAAAAGCACTATTTACTTTTATTACGTGGTCTTCTACATGTGGCCATACTCCAGATTTCTATGTGTATTTGAATTGTGTGGTCAAAGACCACTCATAAAAAGCAACTCTCATGAGCGTTTTGTCATGAACACACATTCAACTACTAAAGATGAAATGAGAGTAAAAATAACATGAAAGCGCAAAGGAAGGAACCAAGAACTTGTATCATAAAGAGTGAGAAAACAAAAAGCAATAAAACTACATACCATTAAAATATGTTTCAAAATAATGGCAACACATTCTGCAGAAATTTTGGTGTATCAAAAAACCAGATCAGGAAAGTGGACTTGGCCCAATGGATAGGGCGTCTGCCTACCATATGGGAGGTCTGCAGTTCAAACCCCAGGCCTCCTCGACCCATGTGGAGCTGGCCCACATGCAGTGCTGATGCGCGCAAGGAGTGCCCTGCCAGGCAGGGCTGTCCCCTGCGTAGGGGACCCCCATGCGCAAGGACTGTGCCCGGTAAGGAGAGCCGCCCAGTGTGAAAGAAAGTGCAGCCTGCCCAAGAATGGCGCCGCATACATGGAGAGCTGACACAAGATGAGGCAACAAAAAGAAACAGATTCCTGGTGCCGCTGATAAGGATAGAAGTGGTCACAGAAAGAACACACAGTGAATGGACACAGAGAGCAGACAACTGGGGTGGGGGGGTGGGGGGAGATAAATAAAAAATAAAAAAACCAAAAAAACCCCACAACAACCAGATCAGGTTTGACCATGTTGTGAGCATCACCAGAAATCAGATATAAGATATCTGATATAAGATATAAGAATTCAGATATAAGATGTAATAATACCACTATTATTTTTTTAAAGTGATGATTATGTGCCAGGTTCTAAATTAGGCATGTTACATATTTTATGTCACAATGATTCATTGAGGTGTTAGTGTCCCTATTTTATAGAGTCAGGATTTGAATCCAGGTTGTTCTGATTCCAGAACATATTCCCTAATAGTGTAGTTTATTTGCATTGTAGTTGCAAAGTGAATTTAAAATCCAATATCATAGCAATTTCTCTAAATATTTGAGGTTTAGTGAAACCCTCGACTTGGAGTCAGACAGACCTGTGTTTGAATCTTTGTTTGAAATTTCCTAGCTATGTAATCTTGGTCAAGTCACTTGATCTCTTTGAAGTTTGATTTTCTTTTCTATAACTGAGGATAAATACGCCTACCCTTTAAGGTTATTTAAAAATCAAATAAGCAAAAGTATGTGAAAAGATATACCTTGCTGCTTGGCATGTAGTATATGCCTAATACATATTAAAATTTGAACATAGAGAATTTTTAGGCTAAGCAGTGGAAAGATAGAAAAATACTATGTTTTGGTTTATTAACTGTAAAGTAAGAGATTAATGTCACTGGCATAAGAAACAAAAGGACAGAAAACATTTGTTTTTGGCAGAAATGTCTTGTATTGTGAACTGGGTCTAGGAGGAACTTATTGAAGTCTGGAAGGTTTGGTCTTTCAGAAAATAGAGCAGTGGGAGAAGCAACTCTGCAGAGCGGCACACACAATGCCCTCGGTGTTAGAAGAAGCAGGTGCCACAGTGTAATGTTATCCCATTCACAGCATGGCAGTGATCTTAACTGACAAGATAGGAAATGAAAGTGCCATGGTGATCTCATTCTGCAGGGAGAAAAGTCAAGGGGACAAAATGTCAGAGTGTGGGAAAAGAAAGAATTGCAATAAGAGTTTGTGTAAGCAAATGCTAGAAAGTCCCAGGGGCACATGTAGAAGAGGATTAATTGATTTTGATAAAAGTCCAAATGTGGGCCTCTAGCATTCTGGTGAAGAAACCGGTTTCTAGGTATGTTGTAAATTTAAAAGAATATGTGGGGAGTGGGGCTTATGGAAATCTCCGATATTTTTTAATGTAACATTTTGTGTAATCTATGTATCTTTTAAAAATAAATAAAAAAATACATTTAAAAAATACAAGGATATCACTGACACATTAGATCATTATATCAGTGGTAACAACATAGAGTAGGTAGTCACAAAGACCTGTAGGTATTAAAGCCACCGTTATTGTAATTCTTTCCCCCACTTAGATTTTTTTAACTCTTTGGTTTCCCTTTAAATAGCGCTTTTTTTTTTTCTCTCCTCTTTCAAATTTAGTTGTCATATTTACCAATCCTAAGAATCTCCTCAGTGGAACATTTTATTTGAACTTCATTCCCTTTAGATGAAAAGAAAACAGCTGTTTCCTTGTTTTCTCTCACTTGTAATAATTTTCTTTTAAGAATAGAGCACAGGTACCCCCTTTGTGCTAATATGTGTAAGAAAGATGGCCTGTTTTCTCCTTCATCCTTTTTTCACTGTCTCACGCAAGCACTGCATACTTCATATCTTGCCCTCACCCTGTTCTCTTCTGTAGCTGACAGTGCTTAT